>NW_027331936.1:4142814-4394936 GCF_048418815.1 Hemitrygon akajei | reverse complement strand
GATTTATTCAGCGTGACAACATCCTTCACTATTTCCAAAAGTCCCGCAACTTCGCACTGGGAAGCGGCCGTTCACCTGCTCCGTGTGTGCGAAGAGACTCATTCAGTTAACCCACCTTGTGATGCTCCGGTGAGTTCACAATAAATAGAGGCCACATTTCTGTCCGGAGTGAGCAAAGAGTTTTACTCAATCATCCCAGCTGCTGCAACACCAGCAACTTCACATCAGGGAGGAAGTTAAAATCAGCTCCGTGTTAAATGTTTAACCATCACGGTGACTGAAGGCAGCTGCAGGTTCATGAGGGACTGTTACTGTCAGATTCTGCAGTTCTTGCGGCTGCTCATCGCACCCAGGACTGAACCCTGGTCACTGAGCGTTGGAGGAGTCTGTTCTGCTGATGTTAGCCTTAAATTAGGCTGGTGTTTAATATTGTGTATCTGTGAAAGATAAATCAAGTCTATATCAAATCCCGTGTCTCAGGTGCTTACTGTCTCTACCACACTCACAATGTACACTAGAGTGGCCACTCGGCCCATCTGGTTCCTGCCCTTGATCCTGTTCCATATCAGAATATTAAACTCCTTCTTCACTGCTCTTTTGAACATCATTGTAACATTTTCACTCATTACAGAGGACGTGTTTCAGACAGCTGGGTTGTTGCAATGCGCCTCTAAAGTCTGACCGCAGACTAGTGAGTGAATCTTCGATGGAGCAGAGTCAGAAACCAAAGAGTGGCCATCCTGAGTCAGGGTTTTTGGGGCTCCGGAAAGAGACGGGGTCTAGAGTTTAAGAGGAGAAGTAGGAAGAGGAATCAGGCCAGCAGGATGTGCCTACAGATGAAAGATCGGAAACATTTGGAAATTGATTGAAAAAAATGCAAAACACTGGAGGAAATCGACAGATCAGGCAGAAAATGTGGAGAGGAATAAATAGACAACGTGTAGGCCGGGCTCCTTCAGCACGTCCAGACTGTGTACTCCTCTGTTTAGCTGCTGCCTGAACTGCAGAGTTCCTCCAGCATTTTGTGTGTGTGCGTCTCTGTATTTCCATCAACTGCAGAATCTCTTGTGTTTTATATCTGCCTTTGTAAGAGGATTGCACTTTGGCATTAGATATACTTTGATATTGAGTATATTGTTTATAAACACCCGCTGAGTTTTCTATATACAAAAAAAAACTGAAGTATGGACATAGAAGCGGTGCTTGCAGTAATTGTTTAAAAATTTCGCCGGCGCTGAAGCATCTATCATATGCGCAGGCGTCAATGTTGATGACGTATACGAATATCACGCATGCGCGCAGTTCACAAAAGGCCTCTGGAAAACGGCTGCCGGGTCGGACGCAGGTAAGCGAATATTTCGGGGCGACTGTCTTAAACAGCGATTTCGGGACAATTCCTGTGAACTCCGCATAGCGTGACCCGTAATCCCGGGACAGTCCTGCTCTCTTCCCTCTCTCTCAGCCCCACGGGCCCGGGGAGCTTCCGGCTGATGAGGGAATGGGAGCCGATGGATCTCTCAGACAGAGCTGAGCTCCAGCTATCTAAATGCAAGGATTAGGAACTCGGAGAAAGGGAACTAAATCAGGTCTTTTACATCACCAGTTGAGAAAATCTCCTTTGTTCTATCTCCAATCACTAACGAGAAAATCTGCAGTTGCTGGAAATCCAAGCAACACACACAAAATGCCGGAGGAACTCAACATTAGTACTCTTTTCCATAGATGCTGCCTGGCCTGCTTGAGCTACCTCCTTTTGTTCTCGACTTTTCTACCCGTGACGACATGTTTTGACCCATTCTTTCAGGGAAGATAATAATATCAAAAACCTTTGCCCTGGAAAACAAGTAGCTTTCACATCACAAATGTGCCAGACTCCAATGAGACAGACTACTGCCCTTCGCTTCATATTCATTGGCATTACCATCACTAAGTTGACCACCGTCAGTCACCCAGGGGAGGGTTCAGGGGAAATAGTTATGTACAATACAGAAACTGGTGTTACCTGTGTGTATTGTGGTGATGCAAAAGTTGTTGGAGAGTTTGCAAGTGGGAAGAGGTGGAGTGATATTTGGGAATCTGACTTTTTAAAGCATAATTTAGCAAGCAAACCATTTATGGACAATATGCAAAAGCTTTGGTGGGAAAATCCTTCATTACCCGTTACAGGCCTGCGACATGGTGTGAGAGTGCAGATGAACTGGATCGAGCCCAGAGGAGATCACAGTTCTTACACACAGTGATTTGTTGGCTGTTAAAATGAATACCTCTCTATATAAAATTCACAGTGCACATGTCGTCACTGGGTAAAATAATGCACAGTACAAGATTTATGTGCACACTGGTCATTACAAATTAGAGGGGACATTGGTGGGAAGGTGGGGAGAACTCCAGTGTCCCTGACACCCTAACCTACAAGATGTGCGTCCAGCTGCACTTTAAGGAGTTGGAGCTAAAAATGGATGAATTCTGGATCATCCAGCAGTTGGAGGGGGTGATAGATATGACATGAAGAGAGGTGAGATACACCTAAGGTACAGGACACAGGAAACTGGTTGAGAGACATGAAGGGGAATGAAGTTAAATAGCCATCGCAGAGTACTCTTGTTGCCATCCCACACAACAGCCAGGTGGGCCACTTTAGAAACTGTTGGGGAGGGAGGGATTACCTGGCAGAGGAAAGTCAAACGGGTGATAGGGGATTCGTTAGTTAGGGGAACAGAACAGAGGGGATGAAAGGTCAGTCTTGATGCTGTCAAAAGGACCTGACAAGTGTGGTTTGGGATAGGCCGTTTTCTGGCAAAGGAGTACTTGGTAAGCGGGAGGCCTTCAGAAGAGACATTTTTGAGAGTGTAGAGTTTGTATGTGGAAAGGTAACTGGTGCAGGGAACCTTGGTTTTCAAGAGATATTGATGCCCAGGATATTTTGTTCCTCTAAATGCCTCAGACTGTTGGGTGCTACCAAGACCCATTAATGACAACAGTATCATAATTCCACCCCCGAGCTCATCTGACTTATTTTTAGTCATCTTCTGTTGGTTTCTAAAAGCTTCCAATAGTTTTTTGCTCTTTTGATTGCCCTCTCTTTGGCTTTTATGTTGGCTTTGGCTTCTCATTTCAGCCATGGTAGTGTCTTCCTGCCTTTACGATGCTTCCACTTCTTTGGGATGTATCGATCACTCAGCTCCTGAATTCTCCCAGAAACTCCAGCCATTGCTGCTCCGTTGTCACTCCTACCTTTTCCCTTCCAAACAAGTTTGGCCAGCTTCTCTGTCATAGAAACATGGAGAAGTTCAGTACAGAAACAGGCTATTTAACCAATCCAGTCAATGCCAAACAAACATTTAAACTGTCTAATGCAAATACCTGCACCGGGACCATCACCCTCCATACCCCTACCATCCAGGCTCCCAGGCAAACTTCTTTTAAGATAGATAGATAGATAGATACTTTATTCATCCCCATGGGGAAATTCAACTTTTTTCCAATGTCCCATACACTTGTTGTAGCAAAACTAATTACATACAATACTTAACTCAGTAAAAAATATGATATGCATCTAAATCACTATCTCAAAAAGCATTAATAATAGGTTTTAAAAAGCTCTTAAGTCCTGGCGGTAGAATTGTAAAGCCTAATGGCATTGGGGAGTATTGACCTCTTCATCCTGTCTGAGGAGCATTGCATCGATAGTAACCTGTCGCTGAAACTGCTTCTCTGTCTCTGGATGGTGCTATGTAGAGGATGTTCAGAGTTATCCATAATTGACCGTAGCCTACTCAGCGCCCTTCGCTCAGCTACCGATGTTAAACTCTCCAGTACTTTGCCCACGACAGAGCCCGCCTTCCTTACCAGCTTATTAAGACGTGAGGCGTCCCTCTTCTTAATGCTTCCTCCCCAACACGCCACCACAAAGAAGAGGGCGCTCTCCACAACTGACCTATAGAACATCTTCAGCATCTCACTACAGACATTGAATGACGCCAACCTTCTTAGGAAGTACAGTCGACTCTGTGCCTTCCTGCACAAGGCATCTTTGTTGGCAGTCCAGTCTAGCTTATCGTCTAACTGTACTCCCAGATACTTGTAGGTCTTAACCTGCTCCACACATTCTCCATTAATGATCACTGGCTCCATATGAGGCCTAGATCTCCTAAAGTCCACCACCATCTCCTTGGTCTTGGTGATATTGAGACGCAGGTAGTTTGAGTTGCACCATATCACAAAGTCCTGTATCAGTTTCCTATACTCCTCCTCCTGTCCATTCCTGACACACCCCACTATGGCCGTGTCATCAGCGAACTTCTGCACATGGCAGGACTCCGAGTTATATTGGAAGTCTGATGTGTACAGGGTGAACAGGACCGGAGAGAGTACGGTTCCCTGCGGCGCTCCTGTGCTGCTGACCACCGTGTCAGACCTACAGTCTCCCAACCGCACATACTGAGGTCTATCTGTCAAGTAGTCCACTATCCAATCCACCATGTGAGAGTCTACTCCCATCTCCGTTAGTTTGTGCCTTAAGATCTTGGGCTGGATGGTGTTAAAGGCACTAGAGAAGTCAAGGAATGTAATCCTCACAGCACAACTGACCCCCTCTAGGTGAGAGAGTGATTTGTGCAGCAAATACGTGATAGCATCCTCCACTCACACCTTCTCCTTATAAGCAAACTGTGAAATGGTGAAACCGAGCTCATATTCACCACTTGTGCTGGCATCTCATTCCACACTCTCACAACCATTTCAGTAAAGAGCTTTTCCAAATGTTCCCATTAAATTTTCACTTCCCCACTTACCCATGACCTATGGTTGTCATCGCACCCATCCTCAGTGGAAGAAGCTGCTTACTTGTACCCTATCTATACTGTCATAATGTTGTCTATTCCCAACAAATCCTCAAAGAAATGTATAATATCTTTGTTTATGTTTTGAGCCTTTTTCAGATGTATAAGATGATGAGGGACACTGATTGTGTGGATAGCCAGAGGCTTTTTCCCCAGAGCTGAAATGGCTAACGTGAGGGAGCATAGTTTTAAGGTGCTTGAAAGTTGATACAGAGGGGATGTCAGGGGTAACTTTATTTACACTGAGAGTTGTGGGTGCATGGAACGGATTGCAGGCTATTTGTGTGAGAGTGTTTCAGTTACTGTGGGGCCAGGAACCCATGCAGCTCAGCAGGAATAGGGAATAATACCAATGGAGAGAGTCAAACTGAGCCAGGTCACAGATCGGAGATGGCAGAAATGCCCCATTCTTATAGAGACAGGAAGAGCATCAGAGAGTTTGATGGTCATTCCGGATACCAGCACTCTGCCCAGTCAGGAGATGATTTCTCTCTCCAACTTGGGTTAACCTTCACTGTAACAGTGTGATACCAGCTCACACCTTGACAACTCAAGTAATCTCAACTGAAATGTTGTCCTACACCCATTGATGGATTTTGTAAATCTTTTTACAGGTTAAAAATGGCAAGGAATTTGCCTAAGGGAATCTCGAACACAACACACCAGTTTTGCTGTCTCTGTCCAGATATTTAAGAAGTGGAGCAAGGGATTCATTCGATCATCCTTCCTGCTCAGACTGTCGGGAGGGATTCACTTGATCATCTGACCAACTGGCATGCCCGTTAGATTACATGGGGGGAGCCCATTCATCTGCTCAGACATTGGGAATGGATTCACTCGGTCATCTCAACTGAAGGTACATCAGCAAGTTCACACTGGGACGAGGCCATTCACCTGTTCTGTGTGTGAGAAGGGATTCAGTCGGTCTTCCCACCTGTGGACACACCAGTCAGTTCACACTGGGCAGAGGCTGGTCATCTGAGGAATTTGTGGGGAAGCATTCACTCGGTCATCTGACCTAATGGCTCACCAGCGAGTTCACACTCGGGAGCGGCCGTTCACCTGCTCAGTCTGTGGGAAAGGATTCACTCAGTCATCTCAGTTACTGAGACACCAGTCAGTTCACACTGGGGACAGGCCATTCAACTGCTCAGACTGTGGGAAGGGATTCACTTCATCATATCAGTTACTGACACACCAGTCAGTTCACACTGGAGAGTGGCCAATCACCTGCTCGAACTGTGGGAAGGGATTCACTCGTTCATCTGAACTGAAGATACATCAGCGAGTTCACACTGGGGAGAGGCCGTTCACCTGCTCGGATTGTGGGAAGGGATTCACTCAGTCATCTCAACTGAAGGTACATCAAAGAATTCACACTGGGGAGAAGCCATTCACGTGCTCGGACTGTGGCAAGGCATTCACTTCATCAGCTCACTTACTGAGACACCAGTCAGTTCACACTGGGGAGAGGCCATTCACCTGCTCAGACTGTGGGAAAGGATTCACTTCATCAAATCAGTTACTGAAACACCGGTCAGTTCACACCGGAGAGTGGCCGTTCACCTGCTCAGACTGCGGGAAGGGATTCACCGAGTTACCTCAACTTAATGTACATCAGCGAGTTCATACCAGAGAGAGGCCATTCACCTGCTCAGACTGTGGGAAGGGATTCACTTCGTCATCCCATCTGAAGGTACATCAGCGAGTTCACACTGGAGAGAAGCCGTTCACCTGCTCGGACTGTGGGAAGGGATTCACTCAGTTATCTCGACTGAAGGCACACCAGGGAGTTCACACCGGAGAGTGGCCAATCACCTGCTCGGACTGCGGGAAGGGATTCACTTGCTCATCCCATCTGAAGGTACATCAGCGAGTTCACACTGGAGAGAAGCCGTTCACCTGCTCGGACTGTGGGAAAGGGTTCACTCAGTTATCTCAACTGAAGGCACACCAGGGAGTTCACACCAGAGAGTGGCCAATCACCTGCTCAGACTGTGGGAAGGGATTCGCTTCGTCATCCCATCTGAAGATACATCAGCGAGTTCACACTGGAGAGAAGCCGTTCACCTGCTCGGACTGTGGGAAAGGATTCACTCAGTTATCTCAACTGAAGGCACACCAGGGAGTTCACACCGGAGAGTGGCCAATCACCTGCTCAGACTGTGGGAAGGGATTCACTTCGTCATCCCATCTGAAGATACATCAGCGAGTTCACACTGGTGAGAGGCCGTTCACCTGCTCAGACTGTGGGAAGGGATTCACTTCATCATCCCATCTGAAGGTACATCAGCGAGTTCACACTGGTTAGAGGCCGTTCATCTGTTCAGACTGTGGGAAGGGATTCACTTCGTCATCCCATCTGAAGGTACATCAGCGAGTTCACACTGGTGAGAGGCCGTTCACCTGCTCAGACTGTGGGAAGGGATTCACTTGATCATCCCAACTGAAGATACATCAGCGAGTTCACACTGGGGAGAGGCCGTTCACCTGCTCAGACTGTGGGAAGGGATTCACTTCATCATCCCATCTGAAGGTACATCAGCGAGTTCACACTGGAGAGAGGCCATTCACCTGCTCAAACTGTGGGAAAGGATTCACTCAGTCATCCATCCTAAAGGCACACCAGCGACTTCACACTGGGTAGAGACCGATCTGCTCAGACTTTGGGAAAAGATTCTCTCAGCCAAATCAACCAGTGTGCATCATTGAGTTCACACTGGGGAGAGGCCGTTCACCTGCTGTGAATGTAGGAAGCGATTCACTCAGTCATCTAATCTTATGTAGCTCTCAGTTCTGCTGGCAGCTTAACAGAGAGGGTTATAGCCCCCCCACCCCAGTCTGGCCAAACTGAAGAATCTCGTTTGGGTGGATACTGAGCGATGTGTCCCCTGTGTAATCTGCCCCGGGGTTCATACTTTCTATGGACTATCTCTTTATAATGCAAAGAGAACCGAGACTGACTTTGGACATGCTGTTGGATTTCTGCAGAAGTGCTGGGTTGCTATGGTGACCAGCTAATGTTTAGGCTCTCTGTGGTTAAGCAAGATCAGAATGATCCTTTACTGACACAGAACAAGCAAGCGACTTCTTACAGAGAGAGGGGGCGGAGCTACATGTTGGACAGCTGGTGTTCAGCACAACGGTATTTAAACACACGTAACTGCTTTTCTCGCAGGACACGCGGATGCACAAAGGCTAGTGATGAAAGTTTCTGCCAGTTGGACTTTCTAGCAGGGTGGGATTTGAGGATCGATAAAGAAGAGTCGATCTGTGGCTGTTAGTGCGTGTAAGAGCGACCCTGTGGAATCTACCGGTGAGTCTAACCCTTGCCTGGGTTGGTAGACTTTCTCTTGAAAAGGTGCTCTTGAGTTGGTCACGTCTGGCTAACTTGGATGATTTGATGGGCATTGGAAAAGGTCGACAACACCTGTTTACTTGGATTACATCTCCCTCTCCCTCCTTCCCTCCCTCCCTCCTCCCCCCCCCCCCCCAATCTTGTGAACTAAATTGAATCTACCACATCATTGTAAGACTATGTCGTTTACCACCGAGGTTTTGGATTTTATATACAGGTGACCCCCATTTTTCGGACATTCGCTTTACGACAGCTCACTGTTACGAAAGACCTACATTAGTACCTGTTTTTGCTGACCAAAGAGGATTTTCGCTTTTACGATAAAGATGATGCCTCCTTTATATGTGAGTTTACCCCGAAAAAGACTACCATGACCGTGAAGCCTTGTGCGGCAGTTGTGTACGCATGTGTGTACGTGCATAGCTGTGCATGTGCCGATTTTTTTTCTCTCCAAATCAATTTCAGTTCACTATCTTCCCGATTTTCAGTGAAACTACACTGTAAATACAATATTTCTACTTTATATAGTGTGTATATTTATCATATCATTCCTACTTTTACTATAGGTTAGTGTTATTTTAGGTTTTATGTGCTATTTGGTATGATTTGGTGGGTTATTCTTTGGGTCTGGGAACGTCCAAAATCTTTTCCCATTTAGATTAATGGTAATTGCTTCTTCACTTCATGACATTTCGGTTTACAAACGGTTTCATAGGAACGCTCTAACTTCAGATACCGGGGGAAACCTGTATTCACACCTATATATGCATAACATTGCTAACCCTAGCATTATCTGGTTTAAGTTCACTATTATTAGTAGTTACCAATTAAATAGTGTTTGTTAACTGCAAAACCAGACTCCAAGTGTGTTCAATTGTTGCTGGTAGTTTTATAGGTTTGCGTCTGTGTGACACCTGAAATAACAAATGGTACATAATATGTGATTAAACTATTAAGATTTATAATTCTTCCTTTGATTATAGGGTTAGTAAAGAAAACAAAAAAAAGAAAAAGGGCCCACTCTCTCCATTCACGTCTTCTCATCTCTCCCCAGCAAAAGGCCATGAGAATCTCTCTTCCAGACTCACAAGAAAGAACACTTCTGTCATTGGATAATTTTGTCGTGGTTTTTCGTGCCCCACAAACGACCAGGAGACGCAGAAGATTCTTCAAGAAGTATTAAACTTTAATTTGCAAATCAAAGCTGAGACAGTCATTGAGCTAGTCGCTGATTGCCCACCGATCCTTGGACATAGCATGTTTTATAGCAATCTCCTGGCTTAGTTGCATTAGCATATGCAATCGGTCTATAGTTGCGTATCACACGTACATCCGCCACTATTGTTTCTACCCATTGACTTAATCATGTTCTAATCTACATCTCTTAGCTACCTTCAATAACGCACCATTGTCTTCTACATTCTTAAGATTTCATTCTCCTACTAAATTGGGTACATGCATAGCAAATAGCAAGGTTCAAAGCTGACTACATAGTTTTGGTTACACATCAAATAATCTCAACTTTTATACTCCAATATATCCCCCCTTTGAGACCCAGAGGGTCTCACACAGAGAAAAGACAAAGAGTCTGCGCACAAAAGCCCCAATAAACTCAAGCACTTATTCCCAAATCTCGGGTTAAACTATAATTTTCTGCGCCAAGACCTCAAAGTATTCTCTCCCTGTTACCCTGGGCCGCTGAGCCAAAAACCTGTCCTTCTGTACCTGAGACAGGGAAAAAGACTCAGAAGCCCTTACAATTTACTTCCACACTGTTGTTTTGCTCTTGTTCATCCTGCAGGTGTTGTAGGCTGTAACGATACATTTTCGGTGTTTCTTTCTCCACTAATCTTGCTTCAGTAATTGCCACGAGCATTGGAAATTGTTTGGTTGCAGCACGCACTACAAGAGATTTGAGACAAGGAAGAAAACAGCACAGCACAAGCGCACAGCTCAACAATATAATACTGACAGTTATTGCTATTTTAGTCAGCCATGCTCCCCATCCTCCGAGTCTACTTTCCAACCAATCAAAGAACTGATGTTCAAATCCTGCATTCTGTTTGACCTCCGTCCGCAGATTCTTTAACTTATTCATTGCTCTGGTGAAAGACCCTTATGGGCTAGTATTGTTCGGTATGAAAGTGCAGCATTGTTCTCCAAACATTACACACTGCCAAAAGCCAATATAGTACCTGTCTGTTTTGCCACGTCACCCTGCTAGTTGCATCCAGCTGTTGCCCTAAGGCCTCCAGTGCATCATCGATGTAGTTGATGAATCTCTGTTGATTGTAGTATATATAGTTTATCCATTCAACATTTTTGCTTACCCCTATCACAGGTATGATAGCTTCCCAGTGAGCATCTCATGCGGTGTCAGGCATGTTATTCGATTAGTTTGCATGCGGTAACTCATCAATTCTAACGGTAAAGCATTGACCCAATTAAGTTTAGTGTCTGCACAAATTTTGTTTAGTTTGGCTTTCAGGGTTCCATTAATTCTCTTTACCATGCCCTGCGACTGAGGGTGGTATACACATCCAAATCTTTGCTTTATCCTCAGCGCCTGTAGTACCAGTTTGACCACTTTCTGGATAAAAGCTGAACCATTGTCTGAGCTAACTTCTGTAGGTATTCCAAACCTTGGGATCACTTTATTTGTCAGAAATTTTACCACTGTCTATGCCCCTTGATCTCTTGAATGTACCACCTCCACCCATCTGCTAAATCGATCAATTACTACCAGCATGTATCTTTTACCTCTCACTGTCTTTATCATGTCTACGTAATCGATCACTAGATGTTTAAATGGTCCTTCAGGTACAGGAATGTGACCTATTGGGGTTGTAATTCCCTTCCGAGCATTATTTTGTGCGCATACCTCGCACTGTGATAAGACAAAGTCCACTGAAGCCTGTAAATAAGGTGACCAAAAACCATCCTTCTTTATTTTCCTTATCACTTCCCCCCTTGCACAATGGTCCATCCCATGCGCTTCTGAAATCAGAATCGTCAGTAGAGGGGTGGGCGCTACCAACAAACTGTCTTCCGTGCTCCACAAGCCTTCCGGGTTCTGCTTGGCCCCCCTTTTTCTCCACATTGTCTGTTCTGCCAAAGTTGCCTTACCTTGTATTTCAATTAGGTCCTCTACATCAGGTTCTGGAGTTAGGCTTACCTGGGGGGCAATGACGACTGACGTACATCCAGACGCTTTTCTAGCTGCCTCGTCCACAGCTTGATTTCCCTTTGTTATTACATTGTTTCCCTTTTTATGTGCCTGGCATTTTACTATAGCCAATGCTTTAGGTTTCATTATGGCTTTTATCAAGTCTAGAATTTGCTGACAATGTTGTATGGGATCTCTGCTACTTTTTTTAAAACCTCTCTGCTTCCACACTGCCCCGAACAAATGGCATACTCCGTGAGCATATGCTGAATCAATATAGATGTCTACTTTCTCACCTTTCATCATTTCACATGCAGCTGTCAGGGGTTTGAGTTCTGCTAGTTGGGCGGAACACGGTTGGGGACAGGACTCCATCCTAATAATCATATAGCTCGACTGATCCTACTGCACCACTGAGAATCCTGCGTGATTTCCATCATAATCCCTATAACAAGAGCCATCTACGAACAGAACCTTTTTATCTATCTCCTCTAGTGGTTCTGACCGTAAATCTGCTCTCAATTTGGCAAATGCCATCGTCTTCCTTACACAATCATGGGGTTCTCCTTCATAGTCCAAAGGGACAAAATCGGCTATATTACTGGTAGTGTATCTCTGTATAGTTATGTCTGGAAATGTCAATAGCATCTGATACGCTGCTATCCTGGCTGGCGTCAGCATAGATTTTCCCCTTTCTAGCAATTCTGCTACTTTGTGGTGTGTGTACAGAGTCACAGGATAGCTCAGGCTTACAGATGATGCCTTTTCATATGCATAGTACAGCGCCGCCAATCCATGTTAACAGGGTGGATACGCCCGTACCACCTCATCTAGTCTCGTACTGTAGTATGCTATCGGCTGCTTTGCTTTTCCTGTGCCTGTCTCTTGTGTTAGAACCGCTGTGACATAACCCTCCTGTCCGTTGGATATATACAAATGAAAAACCTTCTCGTAGTCAGGCAAAGCTAATGCTGGTGCTGACTGCAATTCCTGCTTAATAGTATTGAAAGCTATCTCCGCCTCCCCATTCCACTGTAAGCCGTTCTTCAAATTTGTAATTCCTGCTTCTTTCATTATCTTTCTCAAAGGTGCCACAATCTCAGCATAATCTCCTATCCAATCTGAGCTGTACCCTGCCATTCCCAAAAACGTCATCATCTGCCCTACAGTCTGGGGTTTTGGGGCCTTAGTTATTGCCTCAATCTGATCTGATGCTATCGCCTTCACTTCCTTGGATATTACCCTGCTTAAGTATTCCACTTGCTGCATGCAAAATTGCAGTTTCTTTTTGGATACTTTATGTCCTCTGCGTGCTAATTTCTCTAACAGAGTTATAGTGTCCTGCTTACACTGTTCCTCACTGTGGGAGCAAATCAACAGGTCATCCACATACTGTAACAATGTACTTTCCAATGGTATGCCCTCTAGGTCTGCCTTCAATACCTGATTAAAAATGTGTGGTGAATGTTTAAATCCTTGCGGCATTCTGGTATAGGTATACTGAGCACCTCTGTAAGTAAATGCAAACAAATACTGACACTGATCGGCGAGAGGAATGCTGAAGAAAGCCGAACACAAATCAATCACTGAAAAGTAACTTGCTTCTGGTGGAACATTAGTCAAAAGCGTGTGTGGGTTGGGGACTACCGCTGGCCAGTCCTCTACCACATCATTATCGCTCGCAAATCATGCACCAATCTCCGCTTAGATTTATCTGCTTTTAATACCGGCAACAACGGGGTATTGCATCGACTGTTTGTTCTTTTAAGCACTCCTATTTCAAGCAACCCCCGCACTGTCGATGCTATTCCCTCTTCTGCTTCTGGTCTTAGTGGGTATTGTGGTCTCCTGGGTGGAATTGCTCCTTTTTTCCAGCCTTATTTCCACCGGACTAGCTGTTTTTATTTTCCCTACGTCCGTGTCATGCTGTGACCACAGAATAGACGGCAACTCATCTAACCTTTTATCTTTCTGCTGGCCTCTTTCCTTTCCCAGCAAGGGCATGTGTGGTTGGGGAGTTATTTCGACCTCTCTCACTGTCCCTACCATATCTACACTTACCATTATTTTAATACAACTGTTGTCTTCTGATCTCCACACCTCTGGCGTGATTTTCCTCCACACTGTTACGGTTTCAGCACTCTTAACTAAAGGGCCTAAGCCTTTAGACTGATACCCCTTATTTACCAATAACGTTACGTGGGGCGCAGCCTCCGGTATCCTGTACCATTTTTCTAAAAAGGTGTTCCACTTAACTTGTAAAGCTGCCCCTTGCTTTGCAATTATCACAGCCCCCCCCCCCCCCTTCCAGGTGCTGTTGGGTACATACCTCCAGGTGCCATCTCTCCTCTAACTCCCTGTTCTGAGTCTCGTCAAAAATCACTGTACAATGTAGCTCAGATTTGGGCATTACAGCCCTGAGTAATATAGCCTGCACGCCCTTTTTCCATTTTTCCCAGGTTTCCTGAATCTGATCTGTGATGTCTCCTATCCAAAAGACATTAGTCTTCTTGTCTTCTTGCACTATCAATTGAGCCCCTGCTCTTTTCACACTCAGCCCATTTCTGGTGCATTCTAATTTTAATTCCGGTTTCAATAAGGCATCTCTGCCTAACAAATTAATCGGAGTTCCTTGAAATACTATCACCGGCAAAACAATTTCTTTATTTCCCATTCTCAACCGCACTGGAGCCGTGCACTGTGTCAACTGTGTTTTCCCCGAGTACCCTACCGTCTTAATAAACTTTCCTGACATGGGAAGGTGAAGGGCATACTGTGGCTGTACGCAAGTGTACGTGGCTCCAGTATCTATCATCATTGGTGTCAGTTGCCCTTCTAACATAACCTGAACAATGGTTCCTCATCTGCCTCCCTTGTTATCATTGGGTAATGTCCCTTTCCACTCAAGTTCTCAGGGCACCCTAATACCTCGCATAGGGGTCCACAGGTCCGCTTGGGCCTGTGGGGGCTGGTCCTTGGCTAAACTTTAGTTCCCTTCTTATCGGTTCCTGCTGGTGTGTGACAGGCCATAGTATAAACGGACAATCTCTACTCATGTGCCTGGCTGATTACATTCCCAGCACAATCTCTCTACCTCTCTTTCCCACTGTTTCCTCACTGGTCCCCTTTGCCCATAGCTCCTCTGTCCCCCTCCTTGGGACTTCCAGTCCTGTCTGGGCTGTTTGAAGTTAGTCTGTTCCTGATAGGGCATTTGTGGGAATGCTCCCTCAAAGACATTTATTGGCATGGGGTTTTCCAGCCCTTGTCTTACAGTATGATCGGTCCCTCCATATAACCGTGCTTTGTCCAGTTCGATGGCTGTACTCGAACTGGTGGTTGCTGGCAGCATCTTTTTGTTTTTCTCTTTTTCCTTCTTTTTGAGTTCTTCGAGCTGCATTTGTATTAACTTTCTTTGCACCTCTTCCTGCTGCTCAGCCAACCTTAGTTTGTCTTTCCGGTATTTCTCAACCGCATGGACTACGTGGTCTCTAAATTCTTGTGGGGTCTTTGACGTCAGCCCAACGACTTCCTCCAATTTGGATTTTACTTGTGGAGACATTGCATCCAAAGACTCTTGCTCAGTCTCCAGTCTCCACCTTTTCAACTGGTTTTCTATGTAGGCTGCTGGGTTTTCAGTGTCTCCCAGTGGATCCCCTTTTAAGGCTTTGGGGTCCACTTTAGGTGGATAAAGCTTTCTGAGGACCTGCCATACCCTCTGCCTCACTCTGTCAAACCCATCTCCATCAGTTCTCGGGTCGTTCGCATTTACTATGCCAGCCATTTCCATTAGTTCGTTAAATTTGGAGGTTCCAATCAACCTTATCAACAGTGCCTTCCAATCTCCCATAGCCAATAATCGTCCCGCTGTTTCTTCTTCAAAGGCTCTAATCCATTTCCCTGCTCCTTCATGTAAATTGCGCAGAGTGTTTTTCAGCCCTTCTAGGTCCTGGGATCCCCAAGGGATATACTGCACTTGTCCTGATCCTTTAACTAACAACGGCATCATTCTTCCTCCTCCTTCTTCCCACCTGCCCCGGCTCTCCTCCTCACCTGACTCCCCAACTGCCTCAGGGTATGTCTTTACTGCCTCCCACACAAATGTCTCCGGGGTCCTGCTCTTCCCTCGGTCTCCCTGTGCAGTCCTCCCTTTCTGTCTTGATTCAATACTTGGTTGGCCCCTAGAGTATTTTTCGCATCTCTCCTGGCAATCCCCTTTCAGTAACTTATCTAGCTTTCTCTCTACTTCCGCAAGTCGCTCCCCTACTGGCTCCTTCTTCTCTTCTAGGTTTCTGCCTCCTACCTTTTCCCCACATATTCTCGTATCCTCTCTCTTTCCACTTAACTCTTGCTCCTCCGATGTCACTTTCTTTTCTAGTCTGTTTATTTCTATGGTATAACCGATACTCCTCATACTCCTTTTCCTCTCTCAAGTATTTCATCCGTTCAATCTGTTCTTGCATTTCTCTCTGTACCTGTTCTATCTTTATCCTTTCTGCCTGTATCTCCTGCCATATCGCCGCTTTTTCCTTCCCGTATTGTTCTTTCTCCTCTTCATTATCCCAAACCTGTACTTCTCCCTGCATGTTTACTGTTACCGTCAGCAGGGGGCACTGCTTAGGGGTTCCTTCCTCATTATAGGGAGGGGGTTTTTCTGTTTCTTTCGCATCCGGGTACGGAGCCGAAGCCAGCTTCTCACCGTACCCTTCTCTCTCTCTGACAGGCTGTTTCTCCAGCACCTTAGTGTTTTCCTCGCTTGTAATCAATCCTCAGCCTCCTCAGCCTTTCCCCCTCCGTTCTGAAGAGTTTTAGCACTTCCACTTCTCGTTCTCTTTTTTGCCCTCTTTTCTTAGATTTATCTTTTGGTTTGTAATTTTTTATTAGTCCCTCCATTTCTTCGCACAAATTTACATCAAACGTTCCTTCTCTTGGCCACTTTGTGACCAGGTTTTTGGTTCTTTTTTCCCATTTTTCTTAAGTTTTTGTGATCTCATTTTTAATTAACGGGAATTTTTTGCTCAGAATCTCTACTGCTGTTCCTTTACCTGTCATGTTATTCGCTCTTTTTAAGGTATTTCAGAGATTCACAGTTTCTTTACTGGATAATATTATTTACTCTAGTCTAACACCACGTGGACTTTGTCTTCCTAGTCTAACACCATGTGGACTTTGTCTTCCTGTAACACCACGTGGACTTTGTCTTCCTGTAACACCACGTGGACTTTGTCTTCCTGTAACACCACGTGGACTTTTTCGTAACTAAACTTACTCTAATTCTACGCCTAGTCTATTTTCCTTTCCCTGCCCGTTCAGCCCTTCGTTTCATACGAAGCGGTACCCACAGGGATTTACCAACACCACGTGGAATTTTTCTTAACTTCTTATTAACATTTGTACTTACCCTCACTGCAGTGTTCTTGATCAATCCTCTGAGCCTCCTCTGTTAACCCCCAATTCTGCCAGATTCTTTGGACCGGAGAGACCCTTCGACAGTGGTTCCACACTTCTGAGACTCCAAGACCTCCCCAAAGCCAACAGAATTCTTAGTCCGAATTGTCGCGAAAAGCACTTACCTTTTGTTTGGGTGCACCCTTAATTCTGTTAGCCTTGTGGGGGTCCCTAGAGGACTGGGAAGCGTTCCCAATCTGCCGTTTCCCTTCCGCAGGTCTCTATCCGGTCCTGCCTTGGTCGCCAATTTTGTCGTGGTTTCTTGTGCCCCACAAATGACCAAGAGATGCAGAAGATTCTTCAAGAAGGGTTAAACTTTAATTTGCAAATCAAAGCTGAGACAGTCATTGAGCTAATCGCTGACTGCCCCCACCCCCACCCCCCCCCCCCCCCCCGATCCTCGGACACAGCATGTTTTATAGCAGTCTCCTGGTCCAGTTGCATTAGCATATGTAATCGATCTATAGTTGCGTATTACTCGTACCTCACGTACATCATGTCCCTATTGTTTCTACCCATTGACTTAATCATGTTCTAATCTACATCTCTTAGCTACCTCTCATTAACACACCATTGTTTCTACATTTTTAGGATACATGCATAGCAAATAATAGTCCTAGGATTATGTGACTTAATTATGTTCTAATCTACATCTCTTTAGTTCTTTGGCTACCACTCATTAACATACTATTGTCTTCTACATTCTTAGGATTTCAGTCTGCTACTAAATTGGGTACATGCATAGCAAATAGCAATCTCAGAACTGACCAATGTTCTAATCTACATTTCTTTAGTTCTTTAGCTACCTCTCATTAACATACTATTGTCTTCTACATTCTTAAGTTTTCATTCTTCTACCCATGCATATCAAATAGCAGTTTCAATCAAATGGCACGTTTCAAAACTGACTTCATAGTTTTGGTAAATTTATACTTTTATACTCCAATAACAGCAAGGGAGATGAGGCTGAGTACACAGCTATGGTGGAAATCTTTGTCACATGGTACAAGCAGAATCATCTGCAGCTTAATGTGAAAAAGACTAAGGAGCTGGTGGTGGACCTGAGGAGGGCTAAGGCACCGGTGACCCCTGTTTCCATCCAAGGGGTCAGTGTGGACATGGTGGAAGATTACAAATACCTGGGGATACGAATTGACCATAAACTGGACTGCTCAAAGAACACTCAGGCTGTTTACAAGAAGGGTCGGAGCCGTCTCTATTTCCTGAGGAGACTGAGGTCCTTTAACATCTACCAGACGATGCTGAGGATGTTCTACGAGGCTGTGGTGGCCAGTGCTATCACGTTTGCTGTTGTGTGCTGGGGCAGCAGGCTGAGGGTAGCAGACACCAACAGAAACAACAAACTCATTCGTAAGGCCAGTGATGTTCTGGGGGTGGAACTGGACTCTCTGGCGGTGGTGTCTGAAAAGAGGATGCTGTCCAAGTTGCATGCCATCTTGGACAATGACTCCCATCCACTCCATAATGTACTGGTTAGGCACAGGAGTACATTCAGCCAGAGACTCATTCCACCGAGATGTAACACTGAGCGTCACAGGAAGTCATTCCTGCCTGTGGCCATCAATCTTTTCTAATCTTCCCTCGGAGTGTCAGACACCCTGAGCCAATAGGCTGGTCTTGGACTTATTTCCACTTGCACAGATTAACTTATCATTATTTAATTATTGATGGTTTTATATTGCTATATTTCTACACTATTCTTGGTTGGTGCGACTGTAACAAAACTCAATTTCCCTCAGGATCAATAAAGTACGTCTGTCTGTCTGTCTGTTCTACAGGTTCCGCAGTGTTAAAATGAGAGAACAGTTGCTGTAGATTTTATCTGTCATCTTTACAAATCTACATACGAATTATCACCGAAAGTGACTTGTCATGAGGGGTATCATCTTCAAATGAATGACCACATCACACCCAGGCAAGGGTTAACACATAAGTGGTCTCCACAGGATATCCCAAATCAGATCCACTCCTACAGATCAAACGAGGTGACAACCACACATTCGATGTACGCTGAATCGATAATTAACCCACCCTTGTGGGCATAGGAAAATTGCAATCAGTGACCCTTGGTCACTAGTTCCCTTGTTTTGATCCTTCCATTTTACCTCCTTCGTCTCCGTCTGACTCTGAGTGTCTGTGTCCTCGGTTAAAACTAAACAAGCTGCGAGCGATGTAAACAAGCTGCAAGTCAGACTGATTCACCTTCTTAATCTCTCTCTCTTAAAATGACAGTCCACAGCAAACGAAACCCAGGGATTCATAACAATGGCCACGCCCCACTATGAACTGACTTGTGTTCCAGTATTTGGGATGACTGAGTGAATCCTTTCCCACAGACTGGGCAGGTGAACGGCTTCTCCCCAGTGTGAACTTGCTGATGTCTCTGTAGGTTGGATGACCGAGTGAATCTCTTCCCAGAGACTGAGCAGGTGAATGGCTTCTCCCCAATGTGAACTCGATGATGTCTCTGTAGATTGGCTAACTGAGTGAATCTCTTCCCACATTCTGAGCAGGTGAACGGCTTCTCCCCAGTGTGAACTCGCTGATGTACCAGTAAGGGGTATGACTCAGTGAATCCTTTCCCACATTCTGAGCAGGTGAAAAGGAACTCCCCAGTGTGAACTTGCTGGTGTGCCAGTAGTTGAGATGACCGAGTGAATCCTTTCCCACAGACTGAGCAGGTGAACGGCTTCTCCCCAGTGTGAACTTGCTGATGACTATGTAGGTTGGATGACCGAGTGAATCTCTTCCCACAGACTGAGCAGGTGAATGGCTTCTCCCCAATGTGAACTCGATGATGTCTCTGTAGATTGGATGACTGAGTGAATCTCTTCCCACATTCTGAGCAGGTGAATGGCTTCTCCCCAGTGTGAACTCGCTGATGTACCAGTAAGGTGTATGACTCAGTGAATCCTTTCCCACATTCTGAGCAGGTGAAAGGCCACTCCCCAGTGTGAACTTGCTGGTGTGCCAGTAGTTGAGATGACCGAGTGAATCCCTTCCCACACTCTGAGCAGGTGAATGGCCTCTCTCCAGTGTGAACTTGCTGATGACTATGTAGGTGGGATGACTGAGTGAATCTCTTCTCACAGACTGAGCAGGTGAATGGCCTCTCCCCAGTGTGAACTCGCTGATGTCTATGTAGGTAGGATGACTGAGTGAATCCCGTCCCACAGACTGAGCAGGTGAACAGCCTCTCCCCAGTGTAAACATGCTGGTGTGCCATTAGGTCAGATGACTGAGTGAATCCTTTCCCAGATATTCAGCAGATCACCAGCCTTTGCCCAGAGTGAACTGACTGTTGTGTCCACAAGTGGGAAGAATGACTGAATCCTTTCTCACACACAGAACAGATGAATGGCCTTGCCCAGTGTGAACTTGCTGATGTACCTTCAATTGTGATAACCGAGTGAATTCATTCCCACTGTTTGAGCAGGTGAACAGCCTTTCTCCTGTGTAAAATGACGGGTTGCCAGTTGGTCAAATGACCGAGTGAATCCCTCCCCACAGTTTGAGCAGGAAAGATGGTCGATTGAATCCCTTGCTCCACTTCTTAAATATCTGGACAGAGACAACCAAACTGGTGTGCTGTGTTTGAACTTCCTGGAGACAAATTCCTTATTGTTTTTAACCTGTAAAAAGATTTACAAAATCGATCAGTGGGTTTAGGACAACATTTCAGATGAGATTACATGAGTTGCCAAGGTTTGATCTGGTATCACACTGTTACAGTGAGGTTCTACCCAAGTTGGACAGAGAAATCATCTCCTGACTGGGCAGAGTGCTGGTATCTGGAATGACCATCAATTCCCTGATGCTTTTCCTGTTTCTATAAGAATGGAGCATTTCTGCCATCTCCAGTTTGTACCTTGGCTGAGTTGGACTCTCTCCATTGGTATTATTCCCTGTTCCTGCTGAGCTGCATGGGTGCCTGGCCCCACAGTAACAAAAACAGTCTCACGCAATTAGTCTTTCTTGATGTGCATCTGGGATTTTCTTTTATGTATTATTAACTTAAAGTGCCACAGTTTTAATGCCATATAAAAAATTCCTGTTGAGGTGAATGGTTGGTCCGCACAGCCATTAAAAAGACAGAGTGAATTTTTGTAATATTTCACATTCTTGTAGAAAATTACAACACAGAAACATGCCCTTTGGGCCATCTAGTCTGTGCTGAACTACTTAATCTTCCCACTCCCATACCCCTACCATGCAGGTACCTACATGAACCTCTGAAATGTTGAAATCGAGCTTGCATGCACCACTTGAGCTGGCTGCTCATTCCACACCCGGATGACCGTCTGTGTGAAGAAGATTCCCCTCATGTTCCCCTTAACATTTCACCTTTCACCCTTAACCCATGGCCTCTGGTTGTACTCCCACCCCATCTCAGTGGTAAAAGCCAGCTTGCATTTACACTATCTATGCCCCTCTATCACAATCAAATCTCCCCTCAATCTCCTACAGTCCATGGAATAAAGTCCTGACCTGTTCAATCTTTCCTTATAACCCAAGTACTCCAGACCTGGCAACATCGTTGTGAATTTTCTCTGAACTCTTTCAAAGTCCTTACATCTTTCCTGTAGGTTGGTGATCAAAACTGCACTCAGTACTCCAAATTAGGCCTCACCAATGTCTTCTACAAGTCAACATAACATCCATCTATTGTTGTCAGTACTCTTGTTCATGAAGGCCATTGGGCTAAAATCTTCCCTTCCGTCTCTATCTAACTGTGATACCACTTTCAGTGAATTAAGGACTTTCTTCTACAAGAGGTCCCTTTCTTCTACAACACTCTTGCGTGCCTGACCAGTCACTGTGAACGACCTCCCTTGGTAGGTCAGACCAAAGTGCAACAACTCACACTTGTCTGCATTAAATTCCTTTTTCATTTCTCAAACAATTTTGCCAGCTGGTCCAGATCGCACTGCAAGTTTAAATGCTTTTTTGGCATTGACTAGATGGGACAAATAGCCTCTTTCTTTACTGAACTTCTCCATGTTTCTATGGCAGAGAAGCTGGCCAAAGTTGTTTGGAAGGGAAAGGGTAGGAGTGACAATTGAGCAGCAGTGGCTGGAGTTTCTGGAGCAATTCGGGGCCTGAGTGATTCCACAGAAGTGGAAGCATTAGAAAGACAGGAGGGCACAACTGTGGCTAAAATGAGAAGCCAAAGCCAACATAAATGTCAAAGAGAGGGCAAACAAAAGAACAAAAACTTTGAGAAACCAAAAGAAGACAACAAAAAAATTCAGATGAGCTCAGTGCGTGGAATCATGACTTGTAGTCATTAATGGGTCTCGGTAGCACCCAACAGTCTGAGGCATTTAGAGGAACAAAATATACGAGGCTTCAATTTCTCTTCAAAAGCAAGGTTCCCTGGACCAGTTACCTTTCAACTTTCATTTTGGCAGCCACATACAAACTCTGCATCCTCAAAAATTCACATCTGAAGGCCTCCCACTTACAGGTACTCCTTTGCCAGGAATCAACCTGTCCCAAACCACACTTGTCAGATCCTTTCTGATACCATCAAAATTGACCTTTCTGCAATTTAGAATCTCAACCCATGGTCCAGACCTCTCTTTTTCCATATTTACTTTGAATCTCATGGCATTATGATCACAAATTCTGTCACCAGCCCTGGATCATTTCCTAACAGCTTATTGTTCACTTCTATATTAGAGATTCTACATACTGATTAAGGGCACATTTGACAAACTCTACCCCATCTAGTCCTTTTATAGTATGGGAGTCCTAGTCAATATATGGAAAGTTAAAATCACTTACTGAATCAACCTTTTTGTTTATTGGCATGGTCTGCAATCTCTCTACAAATTTGTTCCTCTAAATCCCTCAGACTGTTGGGTGTAAACAAGTCCCAATATTGGCAAGAATATCATAATTCCCTGTCCTGAGCTCATCTGGCTTTCCTACGATGCTTCTTGCATTGTGATATACACAGCTCAGCACATTCATCGTACCAAGCTCAACCATCTAACTGCTGAATCTATCTATGATCTGAACATCTGACTGGTGTCAAGGAAACAAACCCTCCGTCATTGTCACAAACACAAAGGAGCTGATTGTGGACGACAGGAGGAATGGAGACAGGATAACCCTATTGACATCACTGGATCTGGGGTTAAGAAGGTGAACAGCTTTAAGTTCCTCGGCATAAACATCACCAAGCACCTTACATTGTCTGTACATACCGGCTGTGTTGTGAAAAGAGCACAGCAGTACCTCCTTCACCTCAGATAGTTGAAAAAGTTGGGGATGGGGACCAAAATACTGAGGACTTTTTACAGGGACACAATTGAGAGCATCCTGACAGGCTGCATCACTGCCTGGTATGGGAATTGTACTTCCCTTCATTGCAGGAAACTGCAGAGAGTGTTGCGGACAGCCCAGCACATCCGTAGTGGTGAACTTTCCACTATTCAGTACATTTACACAGACAGGTGTATAAAAAGGGCCCAAAGGATATCAGGGACCAAATTCACCACAACCACAAACTGTTCCTGCTGTCACCATCCAGGAAATGGTACCACAGCAAAAGGACCAACAGGCTCCGAGGCATCATCTTCCACCAGGCCATCAGACTGATTAATTCATGCTGATACAATTGCATTTCGATGTTATATTGACTGTCCTATGTACAAACTATCTATTATAAGTTACACATTGCACATTTAGATGGAGACATAACATAAAGATTTCTACTCCTCATGTTTATGAAGTATGTATCTAATAAAGTCAATTCAATTCAATTCACCCTCTCCATTATCTGTTTGGCTCCCATTCCCCTTGCAGCTTATTTTAACCACATCACCCGCTCCACCCACACTAGCACTAGCATGCCTTACCACTTGGATATCAGTTCCCTCTTGTTCTGTTCCCCTAACTAATGAATCCCCTATCACCCCTTTGACTTTTCTCTGTCAGGTAATCCCCTTCACCACCAGTTTCTAAAGTGGTCTACCTTTTGTTGTGTTTGATGGGCACTAGAGTACTCTGCAATGGCTATTTAACCTCATTCCCCTTCCTGACTCTCTCCCAGTTTCCTGTGTCCTGCACCTTGGGTGTAACTCACCTCTCTTCATGTCATATCTATCACCCCCCCCAACTCCCGGATGATCCGGAATTCATCCATTTCAGGTTCCAACTCCTTAACGTGCAGAGTGCACATCTTATAGGTGAGGACATCAGGGACACTGGAGGTATCACCACCTTCCCACCAATGTTCCGTCTAATTTGTAATGACCAGTGTGCACATAAATCATGTACTGTGCACTTTTTTTAACTCAGTGACATGTGCACAGTGAATTTTATACAGAGAGGTAATCGTTTTCACAGCTAGCAAATCACTGTTGATAAGTACTTTGATCTCCTCTGGGTTTGATCGAGTTCATCTGTACTCTCACACAAACTATGTAGCAGGCCTGTAACTGGTAATGAAGGATTTTCTCACCAAAGCTTTTGCATATTCTCCATATGTGGTTTGCTTGCTAAATTATGCTTTAAAAAGTCAGATTTGCAAATATTACTCCACTTCTTCCCACTTAGAAATTCTCCAGCACCTCTTGCATTGCCACAATACACACAGGTAACACCAGTTTCTATATTGGGCATAAATATTTCCCCTGAACCCTCCTGACGAATTGAGGGTATATAAAAAAATTCATTTTGAACCTGTGTAACCTCTGGCTAAAAGAATAATTGGGAGTGAATAGGAATTTTAACTGAAGTGAACTCAGTCTTCAGCGTTTAGCTAAGACAGACTCATTACCAGTTCTCTGCGGCTTGCAGAGAGACACATTGAGAGCTGATAACATTATACATTGTATCCTCTTTTGAGTAAAGGGAGAAGGACTCACTGATAAGGACAGGAATGAACATCTGTTTGTAATTAAGTCAGGGCCTTGCAAAGGGAATAACTGATAAGGACTGGACAGTACTTCCATCTATAATTAAAACCATTTAGCAAACTCTGTTATCTAAGTAATTAAGTTTTGCACCAACACACTTAGTGGGCGTGCCAGTTCAAATAACATCTTGCAATATTAATGTATGGGATGTACTATGTATAAATATACGGCTGTAACCTAAGTCATTCGACTTGTCAGAAGGTGGCAGTGCTTACGTGCCTTCACTTTGACAAATGGGTCTCAAACTCCTGCAGGCATTTGAATGCACAATAAACCGTGGTGTCGATAAGAAGCTGGTCTCCTGAGTTTTATTCAGATTCAACTTTAACATTTGGCATCACGGACAGGATCCCAATATAGGGAGTGCCAAGCAGACAGGCTGAGTAAGCAGCTGGACCACTCTGGGGACTGCGGAGACCGAACGGAAGCCCAATGGGTATTTTAAATTTGTCACTCACCGTTAGTTCCTTTGGACATACGGTGCCTCACCCAAGGCTGATCACATACCTTGACAGGATCGGGAAAGAAATTGTTGGGAGATTTGTATAAGGTAGGCAAAATTTTACTAAGTGGCCAGGAGGCAGACATGCCAGGTAAATTCATCATTTAAGCAGGAGGTGCCAGCCGGGTAAATTTATCTCATTGTTAATTGAGCAGGAGGCTTTGAGCCCAATAAATTACTTAGAGACCATCGGTCAATTGCAGTCGATTGATACAAGTGGGCCAGCAGCAGCCCGACACAATTTGTGTGAGAGTTCTCCAGACAAGGAAAAATATTTGTGAATGTTGAGTGCAGTGCTGAATAAGAAATTGGGGAACAAAATGTGGCCATGGATGGGAGAGGGTGCAGGAGCCTGGGTTATTACCTCATGAGAACAAGCAGTAAATTTGATTTGGAAAAAGAACTGAGGAAAGAAGTGGAAATTGTTGAAAAGGGAATGGAAGGGAAAGGCAGATGTAAAGCGGAACTTTGCCGGCTATGCCACTGGTGGCATAGTGGCTTCAGCGTTGGACTTCGAGGTGAGAGGTCCCGAGTTCGAATCCAGCCGACTCCCTTGCACACTTTCATCTGTGCTGGGTTAGAGCTGGTGAACAAAACAACTCACCCAGCAGAAGGCAATGGCAAACTACTGCTGTAATTTGCCTTGTACATGATTTCCCAACACCACACAGTGGCGTGAAAGGAAATCCTCGGCTAACTGGAAAAAATTCTGGATGTGACCTACCTTTAAAGTGGAACAGTATATTATCAGCAAGTTGGAGGAATAATGCATGTGATAAAGGGATAGAGTAGTGGTCACCAACCATTTTAAGCCCAAGATCCCCAACCTTGGCCTTAGTAAAATGCAAGATCGACCCAGATCAATTAGTTACACGCATGCGCACCAGGGCAGAAAAGACCGGAAGTAAAACCCCACAACCTGGAAGTAGAAATAATGTACAAACACTGGGGCACCCGCCCTTTTTTTTGCACCGCAGACCGGTTTAATATTGACAATATTCTTGCGGACCGGCCGACAGGGGATGGGGTGGGTGGGGGTTTTAAACACAATAGGAATACAGCGATACTCATAAGTTCCTTATGTCCAGTCTATTCCGTAATTTAGTTTTTGTGGCGCTCGGCACTTAGCTTCTGTCCCGCGCTGCTCACGTTTTCTCCGCTGAAAAAACTCAACACATTTGCGTTTAAGTGCAGGGTGCTTGGACTCAGGGTACCGAAGCAGTTTTGAGGGCTTCATTGCCTCATTGGACAGCCTCCTGCCCGCCCGCCGCCAGATGCCTTGGCTTGGTTTGGTTGGTCGTGGGTCGGGTGAGAGGACAATGTCAGGGCCGGAGGTCCCTGTGCCGGGGCAGTGGCAGTTACAGTCCGGAGAGAGTGACCGACCGAGCAAGGAGTGTGACAGGGCACGAGCCCGCCCCCCCCCAGTAGGACCTATCAGCCGACAAAAGTTTGTTTCAGTAGATCACAGCACGGTAGCTGCTCTGATACCTATGAAACGCTGAGCCCGAATTAGGTCGTCTGCGAATATTTTAGCACCGGATTCCCCACAAACATTCAGTGTGCTAAACCGGTTTAGAGGCAGCACTCCAGGCCAGTAGTGACGGCACTTCCCACCGGCCGCCCGAGGCCAACTGGTGATCTCTGGCATGAGGGTGTCACTGCAGTTAGGCGACTGATGACCTCGCGTGCACTCAAGTTCAACAGTGGGCTGACAGGGAATGAGGAAAGGTGCAGCTGACTCATGTTGTTTCCTCGCGGCCCAGTGGTTGGGGACACTGTGTAGTTACACGCATGTAGAAAGAATGAAACTAAAACCCCACAATCCGGAAACAATCTCTCAACAGTATTTGTGTATTTATTTTTCTTTTTTTTCGGGATCTACTGCGAAAGTCTCAAAGGTAGACTAATCGATCGCAATCGACAGGTTGGCGACCACTAGGATAGAGGTAAGTACTGCAGAAGGAACACCAAAGTTTGGGAGACGTTAAAAACAGAGCGTGAATGGATGGATGGGCGCCCAAAACGACAGCAGGAAAAACAATGTACGCAAACCAAGGCCGGTCTACATTGGAGAGTAGGGCAGGAATGTCAGTCTAAATTTAGAACTGATGGGGAAACACGGGATCCCGAACCCGTGTCTGGCATATCGACCCTGTATGAGTTTTGTGGCCTGCTACAGCACTTTCGCAGGAGACCAAGCCTTTAATGATGGGAATCCGGCCCCCAAATTTAATGCCCTACTGCTCCAATGCTTACCAACTAAGTTAGCCAACATCATTAACAAATAATATGGATTGGCCTGACAATGACCAATATCGAATGCAACGAGCTTTGACATATCATTGGAACAGGGCTTTCGAATGCCAATCAGCCCCGAAGGGAACTAATAGTACAGGTGAATGGAAAGTCCCTCTGTCTGTCGATGGAGTAGCACTAATTCTGTGCTGCTCTTAGTTTTCTCTCCCGCCCACAGCTTAAATTTTGAATTTCAAATTTTTAATTGCTGATTCTTGAAGGAGAGTGATATGTCTATGTCTACGAGAAGTGGGAAGAATCTGCATGAATCTACCTGCTATTGAAACAGCACACAGGCTGTCTACTTCGAAATTTAAAGACTCAACCAGACCAATATTTATTTTGGCTTGTTTTCATCACTTTAAAATTAAAGATCAAATAATGCAACAGGCAAAAAAACAGAGTTTTCAGATTCAATGAGTCTGAGCTCCGTTTTTGTGAAGATTATCCAAAAGAAGTAATGGAACAAAGAGCAAGATTTGCTTTGGTAATGAAACAAGCATATGATAAGAAACGATTTCCCTCTTTGAGTTACCCGACAAGAATGAAAGTTTTTCCTCCTAATTCTTCCCCATGTACTTTCTTTGACCCAAAAGTCGAGCTGGATTTTGTCCAGGCTATACCTGTCACTGCCACTGACGTTACTACTGAATGAACTAACTGGAAAGCTGTTTGATTATCTGTATATTACTCACACTACAAAAAGAAGATATATGAAGGCTATTTGGATATTTCATTGACAAATTAATAAAAGAAGAAAAGAAAACCTGCTCATCATTACATCCTATTGGATTTTTTTTTTGGAAAGAAGATTTACGGATCAAGATTGACTGTTTAAATGGTTAATTACATATTTGACTGAGAAAAGAGGATAAAAGGATTTGTTCCTTTTATCCAATATTTGGTTTGAATTTTTTTTGTTGTTTCTTAAATTACTAACTGGTAGTTTTTTTTCTACCAGCAGGGTTTCTTTTTATATATTTATCTGAGAGGGTTAAGTTACAATGATTTTACTAATTAATATTTCCATCAATTTAGTTCAGTTAAGTATACTATTAACTTTTTTTATTCTGTTTTATTATAGTGCCCTGTAACTGAATTTAAAGTTTTCTTAGGGATTTAAAGCTAAACTTAAGATGGGGCTGGTTTTTCTCTCTAAGAGATTATATTATTTTGGTTCTTTTTCTGTTTAACACATGATAGAATGTAAACACTCCTTTGTTGAGACTTTACTGTCTTTCTTGCAAGGTCATTTTATTTATTTTATGTACTGGCTGGGGGGAGGCAGAGATGAGAGGCAGAGTGGCCCATGTCTTCGCATCTATCTTAGTTCACTTGCCTTTTTTTTAGGCTTTTGGGAGGGTGGGTGGGTTTAGAGTTAGGAGTTTTTCCCCATTGGGTGGTTCTGGAGCATGTGTGTTTTCTATATGGCTTTATTCTTCATCACTGCCATCTTTGATAATCCCGTATTGGTATGTGTTCTGCGCATGTATAAAGTAAATAAGAATAAAATTATAGTATGGCAGTTAAATGGATTAATGTAATAATTTGGAATATACGTGGTTGGAATTATCCTATTAAACAAAAAAGACTTCAAATTATTAATCGATTCCAACCTGATATAATTTTTGCTCAGGAGACGCATATCAAGGCAGGAGATCAGAATAGATTTTTTCGCTGGTGGAATGGAAAACAACTCCATGCTACTTCTCAGAGCAAAACTAAGGGTGTGTCTATCTTTATTAAATCTAATATATTTACTCAAGAGGATATTGAGTCAGATGCTAATGGTAGATTTTTAATTGTTCAAGGAGTGATTTGTAATAGAAAGGTTGTTCTGGTTAATTTGTATGGTCCTAATTTAGATGATCCTGCTTTTTTTAAAAAAAAATATTTGCTTTACTGCCAGATTTAAATGAGTATATGTTGTTAATGGGTGGGGATTTTAACTGTTGCTTAAATCCTATGATTGATAAGAGCTCAACTAATCAACAACTTACAAATCATTTTGCGTCAGTTATTAACTCTTTTTTGACCAATTTTGGGTTGATCGAATTATGGAGGCATTTACACCCTGATAACAGAGAATATTCTTTTTTTTCCATGTTTATAAAATATATTCAAGGATTGATTATATTATAGTTGATCCCTGTCTTTTGCCTAATGTTAAAAACTGTGAATATGATGCTATTGCTATACCTGATCATGCGCCTTTGAGTTTGTCCTTTGAATTTGACAATGACATTTTTGGCCGTCCACCATGGCACATGTCTCAGACTTTATTGCAAAGCTCTGACTTTATTAGTTTTATCGAAAGCCAGATAAAATAATTTTTTACTTTTTAATGATATAGGAGGTATGTCTAAATTAATTATATTGGATACATTCAAAGCATTTTTATGTGGTCAGATTATTTCTTATTCAACTAAACTTAAAAAACAGACTAAAGCAAAATTAGATAAAATTTCAAAACAAATTAAAGATTTAGATAATATCTATGTGACTTCCCCTAATATTGACATTTAAAAAAAGGGTGGAACTTCAATCATAATATAACCTATTATTAACTCATTCAATTGAAGGTTATCTACTTAAGTTAAAGACCCAATTTTATATGTTTGGAGATAAAAATAATAAACTACATGCATCTCAATTAAAATGAGCTGGAGTCAAGAGGCAAATTCTGAAAATTCGTAGAAAAGATGGTACCCTGGCTCGGGATTATGAAGAAATTAATAAGATTTTTCAAGACTTTTATACTGAACTTTATAAATCTCAATGTCCAGTGGACTCTTCTGAAATGAATGTTTTTTTTTTTACGAACAATTGCTTTTCCTAAAATTTCTGTTGAGGATCAAAAAACTCTGGATGCCTAAATTACTGAATCCAAAATTCATAAAGCTATTTTCTCAATGCAAACTGGTAAGGCCCCGGGACTTGCCGGTTATCCTGTAGAATTTTATTAAAAATTTGGAAAATTGCTTTCTCCATATATGTTGGAGATGTTTAAAGAATCTTTTGTGAAAAGTGATTTACCCTCTACTTTTTATGAAGCTTCTATTTCTTTAATTCTCAAAAAGGATAAAGATCCTTTTGATTTTGCCTCAAACAGACGTATTTCATTATTGAATGTTGAAGCTAAGATTTACTTAAAGATGATGGCCAATCCATTGGAGATTATTTTGGGTAAAGTCATTTTTAAAGATCAAACAGGCTTTATAAAGGGTCATTTTTCTTTCTCAAATGTTCAGAGATTATTTAACAGTATACATTCACCTTCTTCTAAAACTCCACAATGCCTTATATCTTTGGATGCTGAAAAAGCATTTGATTGAATCGAATGGAAATATTTATTTAATACTTTAGAAAAATTTTGTTTTTGTATTAATTTTAATAATTGGATTAAAATGATATATTAAGCTCCTATTGCTACTGTTGTCACTATAACTGTAGGTCTCCTTTTTTCAGCTATCACGGGGGACAAGCCAAGGTTGCCCATTAAGTCCTTTGTTATGTAACTTAAGATTAGAGCCCCTTGCTATTGCTCTTTGTGAAGCCAAAAATATTCATGGGATTTTTGTGAATGAGGCCATGCACAAGATCTCTCTTTACACTGATGATTTATTGATATGTATATCCAAGCCTGAATAATCTATTCCTGCTTTGCTAAAATTATATGACAAATTTGGAGACCTTTCAGGATATAAAATAAATTTTAGTAAAAGTGAATTACTTCCTTTAAATGAATCTGTCTCTATATATGATAATATTCCTTTTAAAGTTATGGATTCTTTTAGATATTTAGGTGTTATAATTACTAAAAAATATCAGGATCTTTATAAAGCCAATTTTCCTCCTTTAGTGGACTTTTTAAGATTTGTTTTTACAAGAGTGTTTAATGTCTTTTTCACAGTTAATGGACAAATATGATATCTCTAATACACATTTTTCAAATATTTACAGGTTGGGAATTTTTTACGTGATTTTTTACCAATTTACCCCTCAGCCTGCTCTTTAAATTTGGCTTATGCTATTTTTCAGTTTAAACCTTTTCAAAAACAATTCATAGCAATCCTTTATAAACAGTTAATGAATGCTCGCATGTCGCCTAATGACAGGGTTCAACGCACCTGGGAAGTACAACTTCAACATTCACTTTCAGATAATCAGTGGAGTAAAATTTATTATTTAGTCAATAATTCACCTATCTGCACATGCCATATCTAAATTCAGTTTAAGATAGTACACAGGGCCCACATGTCCAAAGATAAATTGGTGCATATTTTTTCTAATATAAGCCCTATTTGTGACAGATGTAATGCAGAAGTGGCTACTCTAACTCATATGTTTTGGTCATGTGTAAGTTTAAACAATTTTTGGAGGGATGTGTTTGGAATATTATCTAAAGTTATAGATGTGGATGTTCAACCTAATCCACTTACAGCAATTTTTGGGATTATTCCAGAGGAAGCAAGCAAAGTGTCTGCTTCCGCCCAACAAAACTTTTATATTTATTTCAGAATATTCCTGTTTTTGTTTACTAAGAAGTTATTTGATCGGATTGATTCTATTATTCTATCTTTTATTTGGGATAATAAAAGATCAAGAATTGGTAAATGTCATTTGCAAAAGTTAAAAAAGGATGGTGGTCTCACTTTGCCTAATCTATGAATGTATTATTGGGCTGCTAACTTCTGGTATGTCCTTCTGGTTGTATTGGGTTGATAGAATGAACAGCCAATCTGGGTAGACCAGGAACTGAGAGATGTGAAACAGTTTTATTTAACTTCGTTATTAGGAGTTACTCTACCTATACAATTAGCTAAAGTTGCTAATTTAAACCTATATCCTGTGGTTAAGCACTCTTTACAAATTTGGAACCAGTTCCGCAATTTTTTTTTAATCGTAAAAAAGTTAAACTTTGTAGTATAATTTACCATAATTACTTTTTAAACCTTCTTGGAGTGCTCCAATTTTTTTTTACTTTGGGAAAATAAAGGTATTAATTATTTTTTGGATTTATTTAAAGAAGGCAGATTGATGTCTTTTGAACAATTTGTCGATAAGTATTCTCTCTTATATTCAAATTTTTTACAATATCTTCAAGTTAGACATTTTTTACAAAAATATTTAAGTATTTTCCTTACATATTGGAGGGCTGATTTGTCAGATACTATTATGAATATGAACCCCTTGTTGAAAGGTTCTATTGGAAGAATTTATCATTTATTATTACAAAGGGATAAGCGTCCTTTACTTAAGATTAAACAGGATTGGGAGAAGGAACTCAATTTCCCTTTTATATGGGAGGATTGGACATGGATTCTGAAGCTGGTTAACTCTTCTTCGATCTGTGCTAGTCATTCACTGATTCAATTTAAAATTGTACATTATTACCATTTGACGAAGGAGAGACTTCCAAAAATATTTCCCAATGTTGACAAGTATTGTGATAGATGTAAAAATGAGATAGCCACACTGACACATATGTTCTGGTTATGTCTATATTAAAACAGTTTTGAAAGTCAGTCTTTCGACAATTTCTAAAGCACTCAGAATCAATTTACAACCTAATAAATTAACTATGCTTTTTGAATAATTCCTCAAAATATCCATGGTATTTCTGTGTCTGACCAACATGTTTGTTACATTGATAGCTAGGAGGGCCATCTTGTTGAAATGGAAGGATATATCAGCTCCTACTTTGTCACAATGGCTCTCTCAGGTGATGCTGTGTCTTGGAGAAAATTAGAAGTCGAACCTTTGTACCTTTATTTGATTTTGAGAAAAGATGGGGATCATCTGCTCATTATTATCATTTCAGTTAACTGATAGATTTCCTCCACGATCTAAATGTAAATTTTTTTGATATATCTTCTCTTTCTTTTTGGTGGTTTGATGTTTATTTTTAGAAGCTTTTTGTATGACGCTTGGCTCTGGGGTTGTACCTCCAATGGGTTCCTTCTTTTTTCCCCTCACTTTTCTTTTTAGTTTAATTCACAAAATTTTCAATCCTCAAGATAAATTCCTCTTTTATGAGGCATTGTAAGTGTTGTTACTTCGATGCACTTGTGCTATTTTTGAATAATAATAATAATAAAAAGATATGAAAAGAATATTAAAGGTGAATATGTTCAGTGGGAAGGAGGATGCGAGCGGGCTATATCTGCGGATCAGAAATGGGAACAACAACCTACCAAGGGACAGGTGGGGACAACAACCCATTTAGAAATTGACAAGCAAAGATGCTTCCTACCATGAGTACCAGCCCTCAGCAAGAGCCCAATGTAATATTGACAGTTGCTGCTATTCCAGATCCGTTTATGATTGATATGGGGGCAACTACAACCACTCTCAATCGGGAAATAGTATCGGAAAAGGGATTGCAGTTATCAGACGCAACATTCACTCTGTCTGGGTTTGAAGGCATGGAACGTACGTATTCACATAACAGTCGGGGGTGTAATCCAGCAGGGAGAGACTTGCTCTGTCTGTTGGAAGTCGAGATTCTCTGCACAGGCAATGGTGTCACCCTGTGACAGGTGAACAACTGATAGCTTCCCCAATTTCTGACCTCCCAGTGGTGGGCATTTAATCTGGACTCCACTGCGTCTGAACCCCTTCTGCCAGTGGTCGACCCCCATGTGACTCTGTGCTGTGACATTACGGGGTGCTCAGCTGAGGAAAGTCAATATTATGCACCCCTCGAGGGACAGAAGTTCCCAGTCATGATGATTGGAGAGATCCCCATTCCACTGTTAGTGTTTGCCCTGGGTTCAAGCCAAATCCCAGAGTTCATTGCCTACACCTTGCTGAAACAAGCCTCCAGCACCGAGGGAGACTGGCAAGACTTGGCTGCGGTCCAACTCCGATACTGGAAGGAGTCTGAGGTGAAGGCGGGACATTTGGTGAGACACACTTTTAATATTGACCGATCCCAAGACGCTGTACCCCATCTCTGAGCAAATTCAGGCCATGAAGTCAGTCGCACCAACTGTCCCCCTGTCCGGATCACCGTGAAGGAAGGACAGACTCTCCCATCCATTCTGCAATATCCCCCTCTAGCCCGAAGCAATTTTATGAGGATGGAAGCTCTTTTGTGGATCCAGCAGGGAAACGATGCGATAGTGACGGACAGTGAAGTAATTGAGCAGGCCTCTTTTGAAGCAGCTGTCTCTGCCCAGAAGGCTGAGCTGTTTGCTCTGACTCGTGCCTGTATCCCAGCAACAGACTAAAGTGGGAACGTTTACACAGACTCCCATTATGCATTTGGAATTGTACATGACTACGGGGCTCTCTGGGAATATGGGGATTCCTGACTTCCTCTGGCCACCCCATTAGCAATGCCACCATTGTAAACAACTTACTCACCGCTCTGCAGCTACCTCGAGTTCTGGCTGTTATTAAATGTGCAGCCCACACACGCATGTCCGACTGTGTCACTAAACACAATGCTCCAGCAGATCAGACAGTGAAAAGTGCGGCACAATCCTCAGTAGTTGTAGCCTCCTCGCGTTCCCGTCAAGCAACCCTCCATGACTAAAGCAGAACGGGTTTGCAGGACATGTGGGAGGTACGTAATTTTCAGGGGGACGCCTCTGAGGAGGAGCACAAACTGTGGTCCCAGATGGGGTGCCAGAAAGACCCCAACATAGGTTTTTGGATCACCCAGTGGGACAGGTTTGTGTTCCTACACAGTTTTTACCAATATTGGCCGATTATATACATAATTGTACACACCTGGGAAAGGAGGGAATGGTTCGTAACCTGTACCCTGCACACCGGGTACAACTCCCTTGACAGGTGGATCCTTTTCTGTGTCTACAAGTTGATTTTATTGAATTGCCTAGAGTACATTGCTGTAGATACTGCTTAGTTATTATAGATGTGTTTAGTAGATGGATTGAAGCTATTCCAACTACCATTAATACTGCTATGACTGTTGTGAAGGTATTATTATGGGATATAATTCCCAGGTACGGCCTGCCAGAGATGCTGAGCTCTGACAATAGCCCACACTGTATGGTGAAAGTAAACGAAGGGGTATGTAATGAACTAGCTATCCAGCAACAATTCCACTGTGTACACCACCCACGGGCCACTAGCAGAGTGGAAAGAGCCAATGGCACTCTGAAGAGTAAACTGGCCAGACTAACAGCGGAGACTGGACTCACTTGGTTGAAGGTCCTACCGTTAGCCCTATTCCACAAGGGTTACCCCATAGGGGAAAGCGGGGTTGTCACCAGTTTACAACATTTATGGATGGCCCATGAGAATATCCTGGGGACCAAGACCTTGTGCACCATTGCTCCCAGAAAGCCTACCAGCAAAATTAGATATTGGAAGAGATGGGGAAATAAATATGCCAACTAACCAAAATTTTCCAAGCATTACATTCACAGGTATGACAGGCTTACAAGGAAGAGAACTACCCTGCAGAGAGGAGTGACTATCCCACCATAGAACATGGGAATTTATCCTGATCAGGAACTGCGATCGAGGGAAACTCAGACCTCGGTGGAGAGGACCATATCAAGTGTTACTGACCACTCCGACAGCTGTGAAACTGAAAGGGCAATGTCGGTGGATATATCGAACAGACTACAAACGTGTTACTGAAGGAAATGAGTAGAAGGACTCTCTCGGACTAAAGGAAATTGTATTGGTTGATAGTAGAGAGTGATGAACCTCTCGGTTTCTTGCTGTGGACTGTCATTTTAACAGATATTGCCTGAGTGATGTCAGCCACCAGCTTTCTCAGCTCCTGTTTGATTCTTACAAAGAGAGAGAGAGAGGGCTGGAACTATTTGACCATGCAGTGTGTTTACACTTGCTCGCAGCTTGTGTTTACATAGCTCAAAGTTTGTTTTATTTAAGCAAGGACACACAGTCAGCCGGAGAGAAAGAAAGAAGATGGAAAGTTCGAAACAAAGGACCTAGTGGCCAAAGGTCACTGTTTGGACTCTCCTATGCCCACAAGGGTGGGTTAATTATTGATCCATTGTATACCGAATGTGTGATTGTTGTTTTGTTTGATCCATTGGAGTGGATCTGTTCGTTTGGAAGTGTCCTGTGAGGACCACTTGTGCTAACCCTTGCCTGGGTGTGGTAATTCACTTGAAGAGGTACCCCTGTGACCAATCACTGTTGGCGATAATTCGTATAATGCAAATGGGGATTTTGTTGGAGTATCTCATGGATACCACATTTGTTAACCCTTAGCTGGATTCGGGTGTGCTATATGGTAAACACTTGTGAGAAGGGATACTCTGTGGAAATCACTGTCGGTAATACTTTGCGTGTTGGGTCTGGATTGGAAGTACCCTGCGGAATAAACCTGTGTGTTAACCCTTGCCTGGGTGGTAGTTCCTTCTGAAGACAGTACTCCTGTGATAAGCTACTTCTGATGATAATTCGTATGTGGATTCAGAACAACGACGGATAAGACCTACGGCGACTGTTATCCTGTTTTACCACTGTGGAATTTGTGGAATTTAATGTAATTGCCTTCTCTCGACATTCATCTTGGATTACAAATATCTCTCTCTCGTCATTGATTCCGTGGATGAACTTAACTTTCATGCTTCACCATCTCAAGACTTTGAGCTTGGTATTCCCTGAGCTCAGTGGTTTGGGAGTTATATTTACACATATTTACTCATAACACCTTTAACTTTAGATTATTTTGCTTAAGTTGTTATACAAGTAGATACTAATAAGGACAGCACTTTTAACATCAAAACTAGACTCCAGGTGTTGTCTATAGCTGCTGGTTCATTTAAACCGTTACAGGTGCGTAACAGTGGTGTCTGTGTTTATGTCTTTGAGAGGGCTTACCCCAGCAACCAGTTAAGATTTTTCTGTCTCTGTCACACTTATGTCAAACGGGTAGAACTAGGGGCCCTGACAGACACAGTGTTTTGACAGATGTATCTCAGGCCCCCACCAAACGGAACTTCCTACACTGAGAAACATGCATCATGGCCATACTTGCAGGTGCCCAGCAGCGGAGAGGAATAACTGAGACTGAGCGATCTTTGATGATAGTTTTTCTCTCCTATGGAGTAGCCGGGAATTCACGAGAGATAATCAATTTGGCTACAAGCACTTGAGGAGCTGGCCACAATACTGCAGAGGCCCTGACAGAAACACAGGCCCAAGTAACAGAAATATCCACTGAAATGATTGCAATCTGGCAAACAGTCGTATAGAATCTTACGGCTTTAGATTTTATCCTAGCTAAGAAGGGGGAACCTGTGCTATTATTGACACAGAATGCTGCACCTATATCCTTGATGAGTCTAATAACATTACATCCTTCTCCGAGCACACTGCCTAGGAGATTGACAGCATCAAGAAAGTAGGGCAGGATTTACACAGGTTCACTGAAGGGTCAAAATGGTGATCTTCGAAGGCCTGTTTGGTAATATGTGAGGCATAATATTGCATTATGGCCTAATAGTTGTACATATCATTGTTATAGTTACTGTTGTATGCCATTTTTACCCACTGAGAAGTCAAAACTGTATTCGGTTGCTTTCTCTGTAAAAAAATTACTGTTTTGTTGCTCATGTAACAATCAAAAAGCAGGGAATGATGAAGTATGGTTTAACACCGTTCAAAAATAGCAGCCTGTTTTTCTGAAAGAAACTGCTGATGATCAGTAGATGTACTAAGCCATGCTGAGCCATATTTCTTCTTGAGGGTAGCTAGCTAGGGTTTCAGGCTATCTAGGGTTTCAGGATGCTCATCGCCTTGTGTGTTCATGCGCAGAGATAGGGCAGCTTTAGTCTGTTCTGTGTGTGTAAGCCATTATGACTGTTTTGTAATTTGTCTTTAGAGGCTCCAGCCTGTCATGTAGTAAATAACTTTGGCTCCAGCATGTCTTGTGTGGGAAGTATCTGGACGGATATATCTGTGGTGAAGGGGAATTGTTAGTCAGTTAGTGGATTGGGCGGGAACAGTCATTGACTGTTCCTGTTTGAGTGACTAACTGAGTAAGCCCCAGGTACTTGGAATAAAGAGTTTGTACTTATACAGTCTATGAGAGGCTCTCTCCGGATTCGACTTCCACAAAATGGGAGTGGTTTTAAAGGGCTGGGCTGTTGGAAGCACATTACCAGACCTGGAGTGATTGCAACTGGGTCTGACAGAGGCATAACTGGTTCTTCAGGGCACATTCAGTCTCACTCCAACTATTTCCTACCTTCCTTTGTACAGGTATGTAATGTCTAAAGGACCAGTGTTTGAGTAAATGAGACTCACCAAACTTTCTCCTGACTTAATCACTGGAATCTCCGATTCAGATGGGTTCTCTCCAGTTGATGCTCTCAGTCCTCGGGCTGGTTCACTTGTTGCTGTTCCCTCATCTTCAGTTGTGGTTTTTCTTCCAATAAATCTCTCACTGCAGGTCTAACGTTAACATGAAAGATAATGAAGCACATTAACAATAAAAAGCAGAACCAAACATTTCTGCTTAATGTTAGTAAGAACAAAACTCACTGAAATTTAAACGTTGAAGGCAGATATAATAATCTCAGTGAACAATCTTTTATTGTCCCTCACATGACACAAAAGAATATGGGATAAGAAGGAGCCATCATTCAGTCATGGTAAGACATAAGGAACAGAATTAGGTGATTTGATCCATCTGATCTGCTCCACCATTTAAACATGGCTGGTTTTTATTCCAACACCATATTCCTGCCTTCCTCCTGTAACCCTGAAGCTATTTAGCAATCATGAATATATTAATCTCTGTCATAAATATACCCAAATCGCAGCCTCAACCAACCTCTGTGGCAACAAATTCCACACTTCGGACACCTAATGAAAAAAAAAAATCTCAACTGAATTTTAACGGGAAGCATCTTTATTCTGAGACCGTGCTGTCAGATCACAGGCTCTCTGTCTAATGGAAACATCCTCTCCATGTCCACTGTATCCAGGCTTTTCAGCATTCGGTAGGTTTACTTAACCATACATCCCCCCACCACCCCTCTGAACTCCATTGAGCACAGGCCCAGACCCATCAAATGCTCCTCACACATAAAGCCGATCACTCCTGAGATTATTCATGTGTACCTCGTTAGCAACAACTGTACTGAAAATATTTCCAGCAATAACAGACAAGCTGGTTCCAGGATAATTGACAGGGAAAAGTTGTGCTTTCTTTACTGTTCTACTATCACAGATCGAATCATTTCAATTTCCAGGTTAAATGTAATAAAAAGAAGGTGGAATTACCAGAACTGCTCAGCAGGTAAGGAACAGCTGCGGGGAGGGGAACAAACTTTACAATTCAGGTTAATGACGTTTCGTCAGAATGACTTCAAACATTTAGTTTTTAGTGCAACTTGAGATTCTGCCTGATTTCCACCGAGTGACAGACTGGTGACAGTGAGGGGTGGGGGAATTTCCAAACACAGTTTGAACGCCAGACTCACGGGTCTAGTCCTACTGTTGTAAACATGGAAAAGCCGGTCCGGAGATGTCAGAACACACCACAGCTACTGAATTAATGATACATACTACTGTATAAAAGATTCGAAAATGACAGAGTTAGAAGAAACAAAAAGAACTTTGTCATATATACTTTGACCATCACCAAATTTTTATCAACACACCATAGAAAGTTTCCCATCCGGACACTTCACGCTTTGCATGGTAACTGCTCCGCCCGTGACTGTGAGGAACGGCAGAGACCTTTGGATCCAGATCAGCACATCACAGAAACCATCCTCCCCACTAGACTTCACAGTCCCTCGGTAAAGCAGTCAGTGAAATCAAAGATCCCCACAACCTGGGACATTCTCCTTTCTCACCCACCCCAGTCCGGGAGAAGACACAACAGCCATAAAGCTCCAGGACAAATGTGAGGAGCCTCAGGAAACGAGGCGAGTTCGGGGAAGTTAATGAGACTCAGCGGCCAACTTCACACCACGTGATCTTGCGTCACAAAGCGGAGGGCGGGGCGAATCTGCGGCACACAGCCTCACGTGACCTGTTGGCGGGACTTCCATTTCAATTCTGAGGAAATAGACACCCTGTACTCCTGGTTTGGATCGTTCAATGCAGATTATGTGAAGGGGACACATTTCTGACGAGCCCAGATAACTGGAAAATAAATGAGTAACTGGCCCTCAGTTCGGGGCTCACGGCCAACATTGGATCTCCCCGCTCGGGATCGGTCTCAATACTCACCGATGGGAAAGTGATATCTTCGCTCAGCAGACAGGGATGCTGACCGTGGAGACGAAAAGCCTTCCCCGATCACACAGACGACCCACTTCAGCAATGAGCGGAGAAGAAAACACCGTCCGCCCGGAGAAGCTGGGCATGCGCGAAGCGATCGTTTCAGTGTCCGGAGGGCGGGGCCTCGGAAACAGATGCACAGATGCTGCCCATCTACGGTTAAATGGGAGGGGGCAAAGGAATCACGTGACGGCTTTGGTCTCTCTCTCTCTCTCTCTCTCTCTCTCTCTCTCTCTCTCTCTCTCTCTCTCTCTCTCTCTCTCTCTCTCTCTCTCTCTCTCTCTCTCTCTCTCTCTCTCTCTCTCTCTCTCTCTCTCTCTCTCTCTCTCTCCACCCACCCCCCCCCCCCACCCCAGACTGAGAACCAGCTACCCACTACTCTGTGGACAGAAATAAACTTGCCGCTCACATCTCCTCTCACCTTAAATGTATTAGTCATTTCAACCCCCAGGAAAAATATATCGTCTGTCCACTCTATCTATTCCTCTCGTTATCTTACAAACGTACATCCAGTCTCACCCCAGCCTGCGCCGCTCTGGAGAAAACAACACAAGTTTGTCCAGCCTCTCGTTATAGCTCATGCCCTCTAATCCAGGCAGTGCCCTGGTAAACCTCTTCTGCGCCCTCTCCGATATCCTGATATCCTTCCGAGGATGGGGGCGACCAGAACAGTATGAAACACTCCAGATATGGTCTAACTAGTTTTATAAAATTGTTGTTACGAAGTGTGACGTTTTAGAAACGAACCAGCAGCAATAGAGTTCACACTGGAGTCTGGTTTTGATGTTAAAGCCATTCTCTTTATTAGTTTCTACTTATGATGTAGTAACTTAATGAAATAAAGGGAAGTTACCAGTGTTAAGTGTATATATGTGTAAATATAATTCCAGACTATCGAACGTGAGGGAACAAAGCTCAGAGTCTTGAGATGGTAAAGTAGGAAAGTTCAGTAATCCACGGAATAAATGATGGGAAAGAGATATTTGTAATCCAGGGTGAAACGTAGAGAAAAGGCCGTTACTTCAAAATAACCGTCGACGAAGTTCTTATCCATTGAATCCGTCCACATACGAGTTATCAGCGAAAGTGACCTGTCACAGGAATACCGTCTTCCAGGGGTTGCCACACAACGTACCCAGGCAAGGGTTAACACAAGATATTCCAAAATCCACTCCTATGGTTTATACGAAGTGACAGCCACACACATTCGTTGTGGTTCCGTGCACCGATGATCAACCCACTCCTGTGGGCAGAGGAGAGTTCCAAGCCTCAGCTGTGACAAACTGAAGCGATCAGCTTTTCCAGTCTCTCTCTCTCTCTTTAGATTGGCCGACTGCCTGTCTGCAGATCGCTCTCTCTCTCTCTCTTATGGTTCAGTCCACAGTCAGCGCTGTCAGCCTGTGACTGACGTCATAGCCCCGCCTCCTCACGCCGGCGCTCTTAAAGAAACAGTCACAGTACGACCGCAGGCTCGTAACAGCCACAACATAACTTCCCGACTTTTGAACTCAATGCTTCAACTAATAAAGACAACCATGCCATTTGCCTTCTTAACCACCTAATCAATCTGTGCAGTCTCTTTCAGGGAGCGATGAACTTGGAGTCTAAGATCCCTCTGATCATCAACACTGTTCAGGGTTTTGCATTTAACAGTGTACTGTCTCATACATTCGACCTACCGAGCTGCCAAGGTGATCATCACTAATCAAATCTCACTGAGATTTCTCAGGTCCTGTTGAATTTATTGCCAAGTGTACAAGTACGGGAAGGTACAGGAACAGAGAAACACTGACTTGTGGCAGCATCACAGGCAAGTACATTCAGATAACACACGGAACACAAATTGTACGATTCTCTGTCAGTAACAATCTATAAACATGTTTTATGTCATTAACAGTATCTAAAATACATTGTGTCATGATCAATATTATAATGTACATTTTGTATCAATAACAGACTTGGAAATGATGATTTTGGTCCCTGTCTCCATTCCTCCTGAAATCCACAACCAGCTCCCTTGTTTTTGTCACAATGAGGGAGAGGTTGTTTTCTTGACACCACTGTGTCGGGGTGATGACTTCTTCTCTGTCGGCTGCCTCGTTATTATTTGAGATCAGGCCAGTCAGTGTAGTGTCGTCAGTAAATTTAATTAGCAGATTGGAACTGTGGGTGGCGACACAAGTCATGGGTGCTTCGAGAGTAAAGGCGGGGGCCAAGGAGACAACCCTGTGAGGTGTGTGTGCTGAGGGTCAGAAAGACAGAGGTGAGGGAGCCCACTCTTACCACCTGCCGGCGATCGGACAGGAAGTCCAGGATCCAGCTGCACAAGGCAGGGTGAAGGCCGAGGTCTCTGAGCTTCTTGTCGATACTTCACTCCTTCGTATGGCTACTGCTCTGCCCATGACTGCAAGGAACAAGAGCAGAGAACATCAGAGAAACAAGCCTCCACTCCATGGACTCTTCCTACAATTCCCCTGCCTCGGAAAAGCAGGCCATGTACTCAAAGATCCTCACAACCTGGACATTCTTGCTGCAAACCCGCTCTCCCATCGGGGAAGAGATACAAAAGCCTTAAAGCGCGAACCACCCGGCTCAAGGGCGGCTTCATGTCTGTGGTTATAATCCAAATGAATGATAAAATGGACTCAACCTCACAATGTAACTCGACGTGACCCTGCACCATATGTCTATCTGCACTGCACTTTCTCTGCAGCCATAATGCTTTGTTACAGTTATTGTTCTGTCGTATATCAGCTCAATGTACTGTTGTAATGTATCGATCTGTGTGGATGGTACGTCAGGCAAAGTTATCACTGCAGCTCAGTACGTTATGAGAATAAACAAATTCCCCATTTTAATTGCGTGGAAATATTAGACAGACTGATTTTCTGCTCTGGAACCACAGAAGGAAACTGAACTGTTTTGATTTCTGAACTGAACTGGACTGTTGTCCAGACTTTCGTTATAGCTCGTGCTCTCTAATCCAGGCAGTATCCTGGTAAACCTCTTCCCCGCCCTCTCCAAAGCCCCGACATCCTTCCGAGAATGGGGGCGACCAGAACTACATGAAACACTCCAGATGTGGTCTAACTAGTTTTATAAAACTGTTGTTACGAACTGTGACGTTTTAGAAACGAACCAACAACAATAGAGTTCACACTGGAGTCTGGTTTTGATGGTAAAAACTCTCTGTTTATCAGTATCTACTTATAATATAGTAACTTAACGAAATAAAGTTAACAGTGTTAAGTGTATATATGTGTAAATGTAATTCCCAGACTACCAGACAACCAGCTCCTTTGTTTTCGCTACAAAGAGGGAGAGGTTGTTTTCTTGACACCGCTGTGTCGGGTGATGACTTCTTCTCTGTAGGCTGCCTCGTTATTATTTGGGATTCGGCCGATCAATGTAGTGTCGTCAACAAATTTAATTAGCAGATTGGAACCCGCCACTGCAGCCCCACAGTGCACTATGTACTGATTGCAAAGCTACGAAATTGCATGTGAATAGCCTCCCCTCCCCCAACTCCACTCTTTCTGCGTCACCAGCAGACTGGGACATCTCACATCTCGCTGCCTCCGCCAGGACATTAAACTGTGAACAACTGTGGTCAGGGACTGATCTCTGGGATACTCCAAACGCTACCTCCTTCCAGTCTGAAAACGGCCCACTCATCCAGCCACACACTACCGGCAGTTTATCATCTCCAACGAAAAAGCCTAATCACCTACTCCTGAGGTTCAATACCATTGCTGACTCTGAGTTTACCACCGTCAAATGCCAGGAGGGACATAATAATCAGAAAGTCTCTAGTCACAGCCGTGTAAATAAAATGTGATCTCAGTAGGTGTGTGGCGCATGCTCAGAATGCGAAGGAGACAGACAAACTGAGCCAAGTCACAGACTGATGAAGGGGAGGAATGATCCATTTTGATACAGAGAGGGAAGCAGAGAGTTTGATATTGTGCCTGATGCCGGAACTGTGGCCAGTTAGAAGATGAAGTCTTGTCCCCCCAAATTGTTTTGAGTTGTGACAGTGTTTTTCTCAGAAGGCACCATGACGAATAAAATTATCTGAACTGAAAAGTTGTCCTTCACCGACTGACGTGGTTTGTAAACTTTTAACAGTTTAGAAAAGTCAAAAGATTTGAGTATGGCAATCACAAACACATTAGTTGCTTTGTGATTGCTCGTTAGTTCCGCTGTATCTGTCAGTTCACCAGCGCTTGAATGCCACCTTGAATGTGGAGGCGGAGATGTTGGAGAAGACAGCGCCCCACTCGCTCCAAGGAGAGCCCGAGCACGTGCCCATGTCCGTGATCTGATTGGATACATCGCCATGACGTCATAGCAGTGAGATGTCATTCACTGGCTCTCATTTTGGAAGAGATTCAGTCGGCCATCGCAGATACACCAACAGCTTCGCACTGGGAAGCGGCCGTTCATCTGCTCCGTGTGTGCGAAGAGACTCATTCAGTTAACCCACCTTGTGATGCTCCGGTGAGTTCACAATAAATAGAGGCCACATTTCTGTCCGGAGTGAGCAAAGAGTTTTACTCAATCATCCCAGCTGCTGCAACACCAGCAACTTCACATCAGGGAGGAAGTTCAAATCAGCTCCGTGTTAAATGTTTAACCATCACGGTGACTGAAGGCAGCTGCAGGTTCATGAGGGACTGTTACTGTCAGATTCTGCAGTTCTTGCGGCTGCTCATCGCACCCAGGACTGAACCCTGGTCACTGAGCATTGGAGGAGTCTGGTGCTGATGTTAGCCTTAAACTAGACTGGTGTTTAATATTGTGGATCTGTGAAAGATAAATCAATCTGTATCAAATCCCGTGTGTCAGGTACTTACAGTCTCTACCACACTCACTGTGTATACTAGAGAGGCCACTCGGCCATTCTGTTCCTGGCCCATGTTTCTGTTCCATATCAGAATATCAAAATCTATCCCTGCCATTCCATTATCACTCTCCCTGAGATGACAGGATGCAACTAGTCACCACTCCGTGGAATAGGAGATTTCCCTTGAATTTCATAGAATCATAGAAATCTACAACACATTACAGACCCTTTGGCCCACAATGTTGTGCCGACCATGTAACCTACTCTAGAAACTGCTTAGAATTACCCTACCGCATAGCCCTCTATTTTCCTAAGCTCCATGTACCTATCTAAGAGTCTCTTAAAAGACCCTATTGTATCCGCCTCTACCACCGTCGCTGGCAGTGCGTTCCACACACACACCACTCTTTGCTTAAAAACCTTAGCTCTGACATCTCCTCTGTACCTACTTCCAAGCAGCTTAAACCTATTCCCCCTCGTGTTAGCCCTTTCTGCCCTGGGAAAAAGCCTCTGGCTATCCACACGACCAATGCCTCTCATCATCTTATACACCTGCATGAATTCCCTGCATGATTTTCTCCAGGCTGAATAAGACGATGAGCTCACTGTGGTTGTGACGTTCTTCAGGGCTCCGGACGAAGTTGGTTAAACTCCTTCTTCTCCGCTCTTTTCAACGTTTTGGGTCATTTTCACCAATTTTAAAGGTCTTTGCTTCGAACTGCTGGGTTGATACAATGCACCTCTGAAGTCTGACAGCAGACTAGCGAGTGAATCATCGATGGAGCAGAGTCAGAAACCAAGTTGCCAGTCAGGGATTTGGGGCTCCAGAAAGAGATGGGGCCTGGAGTTTACAAGGAGGAGGAAGAAGAGAAACTGAACCTGCAGGATGTGGCTACAAATGAAAGATGAGACACATTTGGAAACTGTTTGATTGAAAAAAAGGTGATTAATTTCTGCAAAATATGGAGGAAATCAACAGATCAGGCAACAAATGTAGAGAGGAATAAATAGACGTTTAGGCCGAGCCCCTTTAGCATGCCTAGACGGTGTACTCCTCTGCTTAGTTGCTACCTGAACTGCACAGTTCCTCCAGCATTGTGTGTGTGTGTGTGTGTGCGTGTGTGTGTGTGTGTGTGTGTCTGTGTGTGTGTGTGTGTGTGTGTGTGTGTGTGTGTGTGTGTGTGTGTGTGTGTGTGTGTCTGTGTGTCTGTATTTCTAGCAACTGCAGAATCTCTTGTGTTTTATATCTGCCTTTGTAAGAGGGTTGTCCGAGAGGCATTAGATAAATGGAATGCCTGTTGATGTTGAGTATATTGTTTCTGGGAGCCGCTTTCTACGTTAAAACAGTTACTAAGTTTTCTACACAGAAAAAACCCTGCGGTGTAGACATGAAACCGGTGCTAGCAGGAACGTTTAATGGCACCTCGATTACCCATAAGCCCCTGGGTTTAAAATTTCGCTGTCTCTGAAGCAATGATCAAATGCGCAGGCATCAAGGTCGATGACGTCACCGAATAGCACGCATGCGCGCCGTACACAAAGGACCTCCGGATGATCGGTAACGGTAAGAATGATTTTCCGGGCTACTATCTGAAACACCGACTGAGGGACATTTGCTGTGAACTCTGGACATCATAGTCCGCAATCCTGGGACAGTCCTGCTCTGTTCCCTCTCTCTCAGTCCCACGATCCGTACGCGGGCCCCGGGGAGCTTCCGGCTGATGAGGGAATGGGAACTGATGGATCTCTCGGACAGAGCTGATCTCCAGCTATCTAAATGAGAAAGGGGAAAAAAAAACATCTTTTACATCACCAGTTGAGAAAATCACCTTTGTTCTTTCTCCAATTGTAGACAAGAGAAAATGTGCAGATGCTGGAACTCAGCATTCGTACTCTTTTCCATAGATGCTTCCTGGCCTGCTGAATTCCTCCAGCATTTTGTGTGTGTTGCTTGAGCTACCGCCTCTCGGTCTGCACTTTTCTACCGGTGAGAACATGTTTTGTCCCATTCTCTCTGGGCACATAATGATATCAAACACCTTTGTCCTGGGCAACTAATAGCTTTCACATCACAAATGTGCCAGACTCCAATGAGACAGAAAGACTACTGCCCTTCCGTTTATGTTCAATGGCATTGCCACACTGAGTTCAACACCATCTGTCACTTGGGGGAGGGTTCAGGGGAAATATTTATGTACAATACAGAAACTGGTGTTACAGTATTGTGGCGATTACAGTTGGAAAATTTACAAGTGGGAAGAAGTGGAGTGATATTTGGAAATCTGTCTTTGTAAAGTATCATTTAGCAAGCAAATCACATACGGAGGGTGTGCAAAAGATCTAGTGAGAAAATCCTTCATAACCTGCAACAGGCTTGCGACATATTTTGTGTGAGAGTGCAGATGAACTCGATCAAATCCAGATGAGATCAAAGCTCTTATCGACAGTGATTTAGATAGATAGATAGATACTTTATTCATCCCCATGGGGAAATTCAACATCTTTTCCAAAGTCCCATACACTTATTGTAGCAAAACTACATACAATACTAGCTAGCTGTTAAAAGAAATACCACCCTATTTAAAATTCAGTGTGCACGTCTTGTTGTCAGTGGGTGAAAATTGCACAGCACAAGGTGTTTTGACACACCTGTCATCGCAAATTAGATGGGACATTGGTGGAAAGGTGGGGAGACCTCCAGTGTCCCTGATGCCCTCACATACAAGATATCATCCAGCTGCAGCTTGTAGCCCTGCACTTTAAGGAGCTGGAGCTGGAAATGTATGAATTCTGGATCATCTGGGAGTCAGAGGAGGTGATAGTTATGACATCAAGAGAGGTGAGTTACACCCAAGGTACAGGACACATTAAACTGGGTGAGAGTCAGAAAGGGGAATGAGGTTAAACAACCATCGCAGAATAGCCTTGGGGCCATCTCCTACAACAACAGGTAGACCACTTTATAAACCGTTGGGGGGGTGGTGGATAAATACCATATACGTACCATATGTGGATACGGCCACATACCACACAGTCGGTATGTACAGACCACATGAGATCCTCAGTGATGTTTATGTCGAGGAACTTAAAGCTGTTCACTCTCTCAACCCCAGATCCATTGATGCCAATAGGGGTTAGCCCATCTCCATTCTTTCTGTAATCCACAACCAGTTCCCTTGTTTTTGTGACATTGAGGGAGAGGTTGCTTTCTAGACACCCAGACAGATGCTGTTCAGACCTCAGACAGAGTCAGCAATCAAATGGTTGAGCATGGTGCGATGAATGTGCTGAGCTGTGTATATCACAATGCAAGAAGCATCGTAGGAAAGCCCGATGAGCTCAGGACAGGGAATTATGATATTGTAGCCATTATTGGGACTTGGTTGCACCCAACACTCAGAGATTTAGAGGAACAAACTTTGTAGAGATCACAGACTGTGCTAAGAAACAAAGGTTGATATAGTAAGCGATTTTAACTTTTTATATATTGAGTGGAACTCCCATACTGTAAAAGGACTAAATGGGGAAGAGCTTGTCAAATGTGCTCTTAATCTGGATGTAGAATTCCTAACGTAGAAGTGTGCAATAAACTGTTAGGAAATGATCCAGTGTTAGTGACTGAAATTAGTGTATGGAAACACTTTGTATCTAGCGATCGTAATGACATAAGATTCCAAGTAAATATGAAAAAAGAGAGAGCTGGACGATGGGTTGAGATTCTAAATTGGAGAAAGGTCAATTTTGATGGTATCAGAAAGATCTAACAAGTGTGGATTAGGACAGGCTGTTTTTCTAGAAAAGGAGTACTTATAAGTGGGAGTTCTTCAGAAGTGAGGGTGTAGAGTTTGTATGTGCCTGCCAAAATAAAAGTTGTAAGGTAACTGGTGCGGGGAACCTTGGTTTTCAAGAGATATTGAGACCCCGGATATTTTGTTCCTCTAAATGCCTCAGACTGTTGGGTGCAACCAAGACTCATTAATGAGTACAGTAATTAATGCCACACCCTGAGCTTATCTGACATTTTGTTTAGTGGTCTTCAGTTGGATTCTAAAAGCTTCCCAATAGTTTTTGCTCTTTTGTTTGCCCTCGCTTTGGCTTTTATGTTGGCTTTGGCTTCTCATTTCAGCCATGGTTGTGTCCTCCTGACTTTCCAATGCTTCCATTTAAGCTGTCTAATGCAACTAACTGCACTGGGACCATAGCCGGCCATACCCCTACCATACAGGCTCCCATCCAAACTTCTTTTAAATGGTGAAACCAAACTCATATCCAACACTTGTGCTGACATCTCATTATACACTGTCACAACCATTTCAGTGAAGAGCTTTTCCACATGTTCCCGTTAAATTTTCACCTTCCCCACTTACCCATGACCTCGGTTGTTGTCCCACCCAACCTCAGTGGAAAAAGCTGCTTGCATTTATTTACCCAATCTTCTCCCTCATCATTTTGTATACTTCCAACAAATCCTCAAAGCAATGTGTAATTTCCTTGTTTATGTTTAGAGACTTTTTTAATTTTATAGAATGATGAGGGATGTTGATCGTGTGGATAGCCAAAGGTTTGTTACATTAGTGTTTATAAATCAAAGTATTGAGTATAAGAGTTGGAATGTAATGGTGAGGTTGTATCAGACATTGGTGAGACTGAATTTTGAGAATTGGGTGCAGTTTTGGTCACCTAATTACAGGAAGGATATTAATAAGGTTGAAAGAGTGCAGAGACGGTTTACAAGGATGTTGCTGGGACTTGAGAAACTGAGTTACAGAGAATGGTTGAATAGGTTAGGACTTTATTCCCTGGAACGTAGGAGAATGAGGGGTGATTTGATAGAGGTGTATAAGAATATGATGGGTATAAATAGAGTGAATGCAAGCAGGCTTTTTCCACTGAGGCCAGGGGAGAATAAACCCAGAGGTCATGGGTTAAGGGTGAAGGGGTAAAAGTTTAAAGGGAACATTGGGGTGTCTTCTTCACTCAGAGAGTGGTGGAGGTGTGGAATGAGCTGCCAGATGAAGTGGTGAATGTGGGCTCATTTTTGACATTTAAGAAAAACTTGGACAGGTATGTGGATGAGATGGGTTTGGAGGGATATGGCCCAGGTGCAGGTCATTGGGACTAGGCAGAAAAATGGTTCGGCACAACCACGAAGAGTCAAAAGGCCTGTTTCTGTGCTGTAATGCTCTATGTTTCTATGGTTGAAATTTCCCAGGGATGAAATGGCTAACATGAGGGGGCATAGTTTTAAGCTGCTTGGAAATAGATACCGAGGGGATTTTGGGGTACGTTTTCTACACAGGTAGTGGTGGGTGCGTGAAATGCGCTTCCAGACATTTGTGTGAGATTCCCATCTGCATGTTAACAAAGGTTATTTGCGTCAGAGTGTTCAGTTACTGTGGGGCCAGCAGCCTATGCAGCTCAGTGGTAACAGGGAATAACACCAATGGAGAGAGTCAAACTGAGCCAAGTCACAGATTGGAGATGGCAGAAATGCCCCATTCTTATAGAGACAGGAGGAGCATCAGAGAGTTTGATGGTCATTCCAGATACCAGCATTGTGCCCAGTTAGAAGATGATTTCTCTCTCCAACTTGGGATGAACTTCACTGTAACAGTGTGATGTCAGATCACACCTTGACAACTCAAGTGATCTCATCTGAAATGTTGTCCTACACCCATTGATGGATTTTGTAAATCTTTTTTACAGGTTAAAAATGACAAGGAATTTGTCTACGGGAATCTCAAACACAACACGCCAGTTTTGCTGTCTTTGTCCAGATATTTAAGAAGTGCAGCAAGGGATTCACACGATCATCCTTCCTGCTGAGACGGTGGGGAGGGATTCACTCTATCATCTAACTCACTGGCATGCCCGTCATTTTACATGGGAGTTCACCTGCTCAGACAGTGGGAATGGATTCACTCGGTCATTTCAACTGAAGGTACTTCAGCAAGTTCACACTGGGCAGAGGCTGGTCATCTGCTGAATTTGTGGGAAAGGATTCACTCGGTCATCTGACCTAATGGCTCACCAGCGAGTTCACACTGGGGAGAGGCCGTTCACCTGCTCAGACTGTGGGAAGGGATTCACTCGGTCATCTGACCTAATGGCTCACCAGCGAGTTCACACTGGGGAGAGGCCGTTCATCTGCTCAGACTGTGGGAAGGGATTCATTTCGTCATCTAAGCTGAAGATACATCAGAGAGTTCACACTGGAGAGAGGCCATTTACCTGCTCAGACTGTGGGAAGGGATTCACTCAGTCATCCTACCTACTGGTACACCAGTCAGTTCACACTGGGGAAAGGCCGTTCACCTGCTCAGAGTGTGGGAAAGGATTTACTCAATCATCCACCTTAATGGCTCACCAGCGAGTTCATAGTGGGGAGTGGCTGTTCTCCTGCTCGGACTGTGGGAGGGGGTTCACTCGGTCATATAAACTGAAGGTACATCAGCGAGTTCACACTGGAGAGAGGCCATTCACCTGCTCGGACTGTGGGAAGGGATTCACTCAGTCATGTCTACTGAAGTTACATCAGCGAGTTCACACTGGGGAGCGGCCGTTCACTTGCTCAGACTGTGGGAAGGGATTCACTTGCTCATCTCAACTGAAGGTACATCAGCGAGTTCATACTGGGGAGAGGCCGTTCACCTGCACAGTCTGTGGGAAGGGATTCACTTTGTCACCTCACCTACTGAGACACCAGTTAGTTCATACTGGGGAGTGGCCATTCACTTGCTCAGTCTGTGGAAAGGGATTCACTGAATCATCTTTCCTGCAGAGACACCAGTCAGTTCACACTGGGAAGTGGCGGTTCACCTGCTCAGACTGTGGGAAGGGATTCAATCGGTTATCTCACCTGCTGTCACACCAGTCAGCCCATACAGGGAAAGGGCCGTTCACCTGCTCAGTCTGTGGGAAGGGTTTCATTTCGTCATCTCAACTGAAGATACATCAGCGATTTCACACTGGGGAGAGGCCGTTCTCCTGCACAGACTGTGGGAAGGGATTCACTATGTCATCTCATCTGAAGGTACATCAGAGAGTTCACACTGGGGAGAGGCCATTCACCTGCTCAGACTGTGGGAAGGGATTCACTTCGTCATCTCAACTGAAGGTACATCAGAGAGTTCACACTGGGGAGAGGCCGTTCACCTGCTCAGACTGTGGGAAGGGATTCACTCGGACATCTCAACTACAGAGACACCAGCGAGTTCACACTGGGTAGAGGCCGATTTCATGCTCAGACTTTGGGAAAAAATTCTCTCAGCCAAATCCACCAAATGTGTATCACTGTTGACACTGGAGAGATTCCGTTCACCTGCTGTGAATGTGGGAAGCGATTCACTCAGTGAATTATCCTTGCGTAACTCTCACTTCAGCTAGCAGCTTAATATAAGGGGTGATAGACCCCAGCCTGGCTAAACTTAAGAAATCTCGTTTGGATGGATGCTGTGTGATGTGTCCCCTGCTACAAATCAGTACCCTGAAATAGCAGTAAACAATATGTGATTAAACAATTGAGCTTTGTAATTCTTACTTTGACCAGAGGGTTAGTAAAGAAAACAAATAAAAAAAAGAAAAAGGGCCCACTCTCTCCATTTGCATTTTCTCATCTCTCCCTGGCAAAAGACCATGAAAATCACTCTTCCAGACTCACAAGAAAGAACATTTCTGTCATTGGACAGCCCCACACTCCAAAACCCTGTTATCTCTAGTCATAGCCTAAACATTGCTGCTACTGAGAAACCATTACCTCAGCTGGGAAACATTACTGAGAGGTCGTTACATCAGCAGTGAAACCTTACAGCATGTAAGACTTGTGACACACTGCCGGTTCACACTGGGGAGAAAGTTTCAATGAGCTGCAAGCTGGATATTTGTCCATCACCGTTGCTGAATGCAATTTTGAAAGTGACTGTCGGTGCTGAACTCTGCAATTATTGCTGCTACTCACCACACCCAGTCCTGCACCCTGGTCACTGGGTATGGGAGGAGTTTCTTCTGCTGCACATTCACCTTTAATGGGACTGGAGTTTAATATTCTTGGTCTAAGACAAATAAATCAGTTCTATTTTCAACTCTGTCTCTGGTATTTACTGAATTTATAACACACCTAGTGTACAGTAGAGAATCAACTCAGGCCAGCTGGACGCTGCCAGTGATTCAGTTCCCCGACAGTCCTTTTAAATCCTCCCCTGTTATTCATCTCTCGCTCTCCCTGGATGGTGAGATCCACCACTGGATCCATCATCCAGTGGTGACGGATTCCAAACAGACACCACTCTGTGGTGAAGAGGTTTCCTTTGAGTTTTCTGCAGAGTGAAGAAGTCGAGGAGAAGGAAATCAGAAGTGGGGCGTGGCAATGTCAGAGTAGAAACATTTTGAAGCTGTTTGACAGAGAAAATCTTTTGTTTGTCTGACTGATGACACGAACAATACCTGTGGTGAAGTGCTCCACTGGTCGAGGAACATGTGTGTGTTGGGAAATGCTTTATCTATTAAGGGAGTTGTTCCTGCTTGTTTATCTTGTAATATTGTATCCGGATGGTTATTATGAATTGTCCTATCTGAAATAATGTATTGATTAATGTATAATTTTGTCACCATCTCATCTGCTCAGATCGTTGGGATGTCTCCCATGGAGGATCATACTCGTTCAACTGATTAATGTTTCCTTCCATAGTGATGATTCATTTTTCTGAGTTGGCCTCTCATTTAAGTTTTCCGGTCTGTATTTCTTATCACAATTGCATATACACACATGGAGTGCTGAATCCAGTTCATTTTTGATGAAAATATATATACCTAGAAGTTTTATCTGACTGTTCTGTGATATTTTTTATTTCATGTATATTATTTCTCTTCCTCCATCTGTCTAAGGTAGTGTTAATCTCAGTGGGTTTGAGTGTAAATAGTCTTTTCTAAAGCTTTTTTAAGTTCTGGTTTATCTTTCTAAATTTTACTTATTGAAATGGGACCAAGATATTTTTATTTTAAAAAAAAGTCGATGTCAGTATTGATGAAAGTGTTTATTGCCTGTGTTGTATTTGTTAATTACTGAGCTCTATTTGGTAGTTCTTTTTAAAGCCTTGAACTGAATTTTGTCAAAGGTTTTCCCTATTTTGCTCTACTTTCTATTTTATTTGCTTGTTGATATTCCAGATATGTGGGTATCAAGAGTCCTGGTGAAGGGTCTTGGCCCGAAATATTGGTTCCCATCCATAGATGCTGCCTGACATGCTGAGCTCCTCCAGCAGTTTGTGTGTGGCTCTCTAGATTTCTAGCATCTGCAGGTCCTCTTGTTTCCCAGATACTTATATGTTTCTTGAAAGAAGCCAAGAACAAGCTGGTAGTGGGGTTGTGTGGCTCTGTTGGTAAAATATTAAATAAAATCATTAGAAAGAAGTGGCATAGGGTTGGAAGGTGTAAAATCTGTGGGTAGAATTAAGGAACAGCAAATGTAAAAAAGAATCCCTGATGAGAATTGTACAGAGACCCCCAAACAGTAGTAAGTATGTGGTCTTCAAATTACAATGGGAGATAGAAAATGCATGCCAAGAGGGCAATGTTACAGTAGTCATGGGGGATTGTCATGCAGGTGATTAGGAAAATTGGGATGGTGTTGGTCTCAAGAGGAGGAATTCCTTGAATGCCTACAAAATGCTTTTTTAGAGCAGCTCGTGATTGAGCCCACTTGGGGATCAGCTTTTCTGGATTGGGTGTTGTAATAAACCGGAATTAATTAGGTCACTTGAGTTCAAAGAACCTTTAGAGGTAAGTGATCTTAATGTGATCAAATTCACCCTGACATTAGAGAAGGAGAAGCTAAAGTCAGGTGGAATAAAGAGAATTAGAGAGGCACGAGGGAAAAATTGGTCAAAATTGATCTAAAAAAACATGGGCCGGGATGAAAACAGAACAGCAATGTCTGGAATTTTTGGAAGGCACAGGATATATACACTGGCATGCAAAAGTTTGGGCACCCCTGTTCAAAATTTCTGTTACTGTGAATAGCTAAGCGAGTAAACGATGACCTGATTACAAAAGGCATAAAGTTAAAGATGACACATTTTTAAATATATTTTAAGCAAGATTACACTTTTATTTCCATCTTTTCATATTTCAAAATAACAAAAACGGAAAAGGGCCCGAAGCAAAAGTTTGGGCACCCTGCATGGTCATTACTGAGTAGCACCCCCTTTGGCAAGTATCACAGCTTGTGAACACTTTTTGTCGCCAGCCAAGAGTCTTTCAATTCTTGTTTGAGTAAATTTCTGGGTTCACTCATAAGTAGCAAAGTACTGACTGTGGAAATTACAAATGAGAATATTATTCGAGTCACAGAGAGCAGCCGTACCGAAACAGGCCCTTCTAGTCCATGCTGACCTGTTTTTGTTGTTACTGCCTGGTTCCAACTACCTGCACCAGAGCCTCCATACACCTCCCATCCACGTCCTCACCCAAATTCCTCTTTAGTGTCTAAATCAAACCCACATACTCCACTTCCACTGGCAGCTCAATCCACACTCTCACCAACCTCCGAGTGAAGAATTCCCCTTCAGATTCCCCAAAAATAATTCACTTTCACCCTGAACGTATGTCCAATGTCAGGGTGAGAGGGAGGATGGGGCAGAGAGGGAAGACAGTAAGGGGAGGGGGTGTTTGAGTGCAGAGAGGGAAACAGAGTGAAGAGATTATACTTAATATCTTTCAGAAAAATGTAATTGAACTTGCTGCAAACCTACTCTCCATATCCTGTACATTCTTAACCAAATTATTGATCCAGTTGACAATAATAGTTGATGTCCAAAGTAAATGTTATTATCAGACTACGTATATGTCACTACATACAACCCTGAGATTGTTTTTCCTACAGGAACACTTAGCAAATCTTTAGAATAATAACCGGATCAATGAAAGATCAAGTGGAGCATAGAATTCAACAAACTGCAAATGCAAATATAATTAAATATCAATGAATAATGAGAGCAATGTGGTGTAACCCTGGGGAACCTCACTAGGCCGGGGCCTCGGATTGAATAAACAGCCTCCCACCATCACTCTCTGCTTCCTACCATCAAGACAACTGTGCATCCAGTGAGCCAGCTCTCCCTGGATCCCGTGTGGTCTGACTTTCCACAGCAACTTACCATGTGAACCGGATCAAAGGCCTCACTGATGCCCATATCGGCCACGATCCTGGGACAGAGGTGTCACTGATCAGAGGGCATAGATTTAAGCAGAGGATGAAGAGGGTTAGAGGGATCTGAGGAAGAGACTTCTCACTCAGAGGGTAGCTGAAATCTGGAACACACTGCCCGAGGTGGTGGTGGAGGCAGGTCCCTTCACAACATTTCCGAAATGGATGAGCATTGAAACTGCCGAGATACAGTCGGCTATGAACCAAGTGCTGATAAATGGGACCAGTGTAAACAGTGAGTGGATGGTCAGAACAGGTATGGCCGGCCATAGGCCTGTTTCCGTGCTGTGTGATCCACCACTCCGGACATGCTAAATTAACGATGCAAGGCATTGATTTCAAAACTCCACAACCCTCTCCAACCTGAAGTAAACCAGACTGCACCCCTTTGTCACCACTGGGAATATCTGTTTCTGTCAAGGTAACATACAAATTGATCACTTTTGCTAAACAACTGGCAATTGATGAAGTTTCTGTGTCTTCTTCCATTAATGTTGCTGCCTTACAGCAAAACTAACCCTCTCACTGTGTCAGAATCAGTGATTAAATCAGACTCCAAACACTGTGCTTTCATCCCTGCACGTTATAACTGGAACCATCTCACTGAGGGTCTGATGGAGACAAAACCATGTCTTCCCACAGCTGGTTCCACCTGTTGGTGTGTCCTCTTTCCTCCACTTCCAGGGAAGCTGCATCTCGACACAAACTCCTCACTGGAGACGACTTTCTGTACCCGTGACACAGAAAATCACATCATTGTCACTCTCCTGATACCGTGTCTGACCTGCTCACCTCCGGGCATCCTCCCTCAACAAGCCTCTTCCTCAGTCACCATCTGTGAGATTATTTAAAAATACAATCACTGTAGAACGATCTATCAGACAGCTCCTGTACCCCTCCATCCCGGACGATGGTTTGCTGATTAAAACTCTCTCTCCCCAGCCCCTTCCCTATTCCCTTTCCCTTTGCAAACTCCAGATATGCCAGCTGATCCGAACCCACTGTGAGGACATTTATATCTCACAGGAGGATGTGTTGTTCTCTGATACAGAGGTCACTGACACCACCACTCAGCCGGCCGGGCAGCATCTATCAGAGAGAAAAACCACACTCCCACCCCACCTCCCGCATAAAGCAATGCAATCAGAGGTTTATGATCATTTTCAACATCAAAAGATTGCCCTGAGACAAACTGATGAAATGCCTCACAAGGAAACAAAATGCTGAGCAATTCTTTTTCAATCTGGGCACAACGTGTTTCTGGATCAGATAATGAACGAGTTTGCATGTGCCACTTGTAGCCATTCCTTATCATGTTATGATCATTTTCAACATCAATAGATTCCCCAGTGGGAATCGGAATGAAAATGTTTGGACACCAGGAAGTCCCGCTCGGAGCGGATAGTTCAAAGGATAATTTATTATCAAAGCAGGTATCCGTAAACAACTCTTGAGCTTTTTTTCTTCTCCGGAAAACCACGAAACAAAGAAAGAGCATGAAAGTCGTTCAGAGAGAAAAATCAAACTCTCACCTCAACCCCCGCATCAAAAAGACAGCATCCCGATCATCAAACCCCCAAAATCCACCTCTCCCGCACAAAAGGGAACAATATCGTCGACCGCCCCCCCCTAAAAAAAAAACACTCCTACCCCGCACAACTGCGGTGTCACCAGTGTAGAGGCGGCCGCATCGGGAGCAGCGGACACAACGGGCGACCCCGGAAGATTCACAGATGAAGTGTCGCCTCACCTGGAAGGATGTTTGGACAACGGAGAGAGTTCGACCGTCCGGCCCTTTCACTGTGACACCCCAAACTCCACATCAAATCCGTCCAAACGAATCTGGGCGAACTTTAATGACCAATAAATATAATTCCTCGCTGCGATCAGCTGTCTGAATGATTCCCTGACTCTGAGAGGAAGGGGTATCTATGGTCCACACTGTCAGGGTGTTGAGTTTACCAGGAGACAAAGACTGCAGGGACGAGAGGTTTTCTGTTGACTAATACACTGTGTGTGGACCCCGCTGGCAATTCTGGTGTTGTGACCCGAATCGAGACAAACACCACGCTGCCCACTCCACCAACAACACGGCACAGCCGGACACATAACAGGGGACTTTACATCTCACAACACTGGATTCAGTGATGAAACCCGTGATTAATGTTGTTGTCCCACCGAAAAATCCATTAAGGTGCTTTTAAATACGAGCGCTCCCCCACAGGTGACGTCACACAGCTCCCCCCTCCCACTCGCCTGACGTCACACAGCTCCCCCCTCCCACTCGCCTGACGTCACACATGGGCTCCCCACACCGGGATCTGCCCTCACGTGTGCGGTGTTTTACGTCACCCACGTGCTGCTGTGCTCGAGCTTTATCGGTTTAACGGCTGGGCTAATAATTAAGTGTTTATAAACATAGACTGGTTTAACTGAAACCCGCACATTTCCTGTGTGGGTCTGAATTGTGTGTCGGGATGGGATGGGAATCGAAATTATAACCCTGAGAACTCTGTGACCTGGGGGTGGCTGAAAAGGGATCGGGGAAGATATGGAGGGAAAAACTAAATACGTGTCTGGTGTAAATATGGAAATAATATAGGGAAATAATGAAATAATTTGGGAAATGCGACGGTGGGTCGGGCAATATGTGAAGGGGGTGGAACAGTCACCGAGTCACGTGATCCTGTTTTGCCGCCGATCGTCAGCATTTTCCGAGGCTCCGCCCAACGCCCGTGACGCAATAAGCAGATTGCGCATGCTCACATTCCCGGGAACGGCAGTGTTTTTTCGTTCTTTGTGAAAGCGGGACGGCGGTGAGATCGGGATCGGGAGGGGGTTCTCGCCCCCTTGGATGGGGAGCCGGAGACGGATTATTCTCTCGGGGCAGCAGCAACAATTTCCCTTCGGTGAGTATTGAAGCCGGTCCCGAGTGGGGAGGTCTGACGTTGGGTGGTGACTTAACTTTCCCGAACTCAAACAAGAGAAAATCTGCAGATGCTGGAAATGCGAGCAACGCGCACAAAATGCTGGAGGAACTCAGCAGACCGGGCAGAATCCAGGAAAAGAGTCCAGTCGACATTAGCGGCCGAAACCCTTCGGCAGGACTGGAGAATAAAAGGTGGGGGTGGGGAGGGAGAGAGAAACACAAGGTGATCGGTGAAACCTGAAGGGGGAGGGGATGAACTTTCCCGAACTGGCGGCCTCGCCTCGCTTCCTTCACAGAATCTGCCGGGGTCGGTCCGGGTTGTGAGACCTTCACACCGAACCGTCTGAGATGAGCCGGCGCTCAGCCCCTGTTGTTCTGGTCCTATTAGCAGGATGAAGTAAAACATGTTTCTGTATTGTCACTGACAGAGAAATGTATAATTTGTGTTCTGTGTGTTATCTGAATGTACTTGCCTGTGATGCTGCCACAAGTCAGTGTTTCTCTGTCCCTGTACCTTCCCGTACTTGTGCACTTGGCAATAAATTCAACAGGACCTGAGAAATCTCAGTGAGATTTGATTAGTGATGATCATCTTGGCAGCTCGGTAGGTCGAATGTATGAGACAGTACACTGTTAAATGCAAAACCCTGAACAGTGTCGATGGTCAGAGGGATCTTAGACTCCAAGTTCATCGCTCCCTGAGAGAGACTGCACAGATTGATCGGGTGGTTAAGAAGGCAAATGGCGTGGTTGTCTTTATCAGTTGAAGCATTGAGTTCAAAAGTCGGGAAGTTGTGTTGCAGCTTTATAAAACTAGTTAGACCACATCTGGAGAGTTTCATACAGTTCTGGTCACCCCCATTCTCGGAAGGATGTCGGGGCTTTGGAAAGGGCGCAGAAAAGGTTTACCAGGATATTGCCTGGATTAGAGGGCCTGAGCTTTAACGGGAGGTTGGACAAAATTGTGTCGTTTTCTCCGGAGCCGTGCCGGCTGGGGTGAGACTGGATGGACGTTTATAAGATTACCAGAGGATTAGAAGCAGTTTCTCAGAAAGGCAGCGTCCATTATCAAGGACCTCCAGCACCCAGGGCATGTGGTTTTCTCAATGTTACCAGCAGGTAAGGAGGAACAGAAGTCTGAAGGCTCACACTCAGTGATTCAGGAACAGTTTCTTCCCCTCTGCCATCCGATTGCTAAATGGATATTGAACCCTTGAACACTACCTCACATTTAAAATATATAGTATTTCTGTTTGTTGCACGATTTTTAATTTATTCACAGAAACATAGAAAACCTACAGCACAATACAAGCCCTTCGGCCCACAAAGTTGTGCCAACATGTCCCTACCTTAGGAATTACTATGGTTACCCATAGCCGTCTATTTTTCTAAGCTAGTATTTCTTTATTTTTCTCCAGTGTCTCCAGGTACCTATCCAAAAGACCATATTCTACCCTCCTCCACCACCGTTGCTGGTAGCCAATTCCACACACTCACCACTCTCTGAGTAAAAAAACTTATCCGTAACATTTCCTCTGCAACTACTCCCCAGCACCTTAAACCTGTGCTGTCTTTTCATAACCATTTCAGACCTGGGAAAAAGTCTCTGACCATCCAGACGATCAATGCCTCTCATCATCTTATACACCTCTATCAGGTCACCTCTCATCCTCCGTTGCTCCAAGTAGAAAAGGCCGAGTTCACTCAAACTATTCTAATAAGGCATGCTCCCCAATCCAGGCAACATCTGTGTAAATATCCTCTGCACCATTTCTATGGTTTCCACATGCTTCGTATAGTGAGGCAACCAGAATTGAGCACAATGGGGTGTGACCAGCATCACATATAGCTGCAACATTACCTCTCGTCTCCTAAATTCAATCCTACGATTGATGAAGGTCAATATATCATATGCCACAGAGTCAACCTGCGTAGCAACTTTGAGTGTCCTATGGACTGGGACCCCAGGATCCCTCTGATCCTCCACACTGCCAAGAGTCTTACCATTAATGTTATATTCTGCCATCATGTTTGACCTAACAAAATGAGCCACTTCACACTTATCTTGGTTGAACTCCATCTGCCACTTTCCAGCCCAGTTTTGCATCCTATCAATGTCCCACTGAAACCTCTGACAGCCCTCCACACTATCCACAACTCCCCCAACCTTTGTGTCATCAGCAAACTTGCTAACCCATCCCTCCACTTCCTCATCCAGGTCATTTATCAAAATCACAAAGAGTAAGGGTCCTAGATATACTGTAAATGATTTAGTTGTTTATTTTTATTATTTTATTTTGTTTTTTTCCTTCTATAATATGTATTGCATTGAACTGCTGCTGCACGGTTTTCAAATTTCATGACACACACCGGTGATAATAAACCTGATTCTGATTCTGAGTGCACAGACAATCTATTTTTCCTGGGGGTTGAAATGTCTAATATATTTATGGTGAGAGGAGATGTAAGCAGCAAGTTTGTTTCTTTACACAGAACGGTGGGTAGCTGGAAAACTCTGCCTGGGGTGGGAGACACGACTGGTCACGTGATCCCGTTTGCCCCTCCCATTTAACAGCAGATGGGCAACAGCTGTGCATCTGTTTCTGAGGCCCTGCCCTCTGGATGATGTGACACTCACTTCGCGCATGTTCACTGTCTCCGGCCGAGCGGTGTTTTCTTTTCCGCTCATCTGTGGGATTGAGGGAAGGGTCCTCACCTCCTGGGTGGGGGAGCCAGGGGTCGGGATCACTGTCTGTGGGCCGAAGATATCGCGTTCCCATCGGTGAGTATTGAGACCGATCCCAAGCTGGGAGATCTGATGTTGGCCGTGAGCCCCGAACTGAGGACCAATTACTCATTTATTTTCTGATTATCTGGGCTGGTCAAAAATGTGTAGACTTCACTTAATCTGCATTGAACGATCCAAACCTGGAGCCCAGGCTGTCTATTTCTGCAGAGTTGAAATGGGAGACCCACCAACAGGTCACGTGAGGCTGTTTACTGTTGATCTGCCCTGCCCTTCACTTAGCGATGCAAGATGATGTGGTGTGTGCTCAGAGTCCCCGGGTGGGTCAGGATGCTTCCCCTATGTTGTGTTGGGGGATCTGACATTGGTCACTGAGTCCCGTTAACTTCCCCCAACTCACCTCGTTTCCTGAGGTTGCTCACATTTGTCCTTGAGCTTTCTGGCTGTTGTGTCTTCTCCCGGACTGGGGTGGGTGAGAAAGGAGAACGTTGCAGGTTGTGGGGATCTTTGATTTCACTGCCTGCTTTACCGAGGGACTGGGAAGTCTCGGGGGGAGAGTGGTTTCTGTGATGTGCACATGGCCGAGTGGTTAAGCAATCTGAAGGTCATGAGTTTGAGCCTCAGGCCAGGCAGTGCGTTGTATCCTTGAGCATGGCACTTAACCACACATTGCTCCTGCACGTTTATAGCCCAGATGGATCAAATCACCTAATCCTGTTCCTGTGTCTTATGTATTACCATGACAGAATGATGGCTCCTTCTTATCCCATATTCTTTTGTGATGTGTGAGGGACAATAAAAGATTGTTCACTGAGATTATTATATTTGGCTTCAATGTTTAAATTTCAGTGAGTTTTGTTCTTAGTAACATTAAGCAGAAATGTTTGGTTCTCCTTTTCATTGTTAATGTGCTTCATTATCTCTCTGGTTAATGTTAGACCTGCAGTGAGAGGTTTATTGGAAGAAAAATCCCAACTGGAAGCAAACCACAGCTGAAGATGTGGGAATAGCAACAAGTGAACCAGCCCGAGGACTGAGAGCATCAACTGGAGAGAACAACTCCGAATCAGCTGACTTGGAGTTCCCAGTGAGTCAGTGAGGAGGAAGTTTGGTGAGTCTCATTTACTCAAACACTGGTCCTTTATACATTACACACCCGTACAATAGAAGGTGGGAAATAGTTGGTGAGACTGAATGTGCCCAGAAGAACCATTTATGCCTCTGTCAGACACAGTTGCAATCACACCAGGTCTGGTAATGTGCTTCCAGCAGCCCAGCCCTTTAAAATCACTCGCATTTTGTGGAAGTCAGATCTGGATAAAGTAGTGGAAATCCGGCAGAATCTCAAGTTGCTGGAGATCTGCACTAAAAACTGAAAATGTTTGAAGTCATCCTGACAAAATGTTATAAACCTGAATTGTAAAGATTGTTCCTCTCCCCACAGCTGTTCCTTACATACTGAGCAGTTTGGTAATTACAATTTCTTTTTATTACATTCACTCTGGATTGGTTTATGTTTCCTGAAATGTACCGTTTTTAATGTGGAAGTGGAAATGGCTCACTCTGTGACAGTTGAACAATAAAGTAACCACAACTTTTCCCTGCAAATTACCCTGGTGCCAATTAGTTTGTTATTCCTAGAAATGTGTTCAGTACAGTTGTTGTGCACAAGGTTTACAAGAATAATCTCAGGAATGTTCGGCGTTATGTATGAGGAGCATTTGATTGTTTTGGACCTGTGCTCAATGGAGTTCAGAGGGACAATGGGGGTGGTGGGGGATGTTTGGTTAAGTAAACCTACCAAATGTTGAAAAGCCTGGATACAGTGGACATGGAGAGGATATTTCCATTAGACTGTGATCTGATAGCACAGTCTCGGAATAAAGAAGCTTCCCTTTAAAACTGAGTGAAGAAAAAAATTTGGCCAGAAGATGTCTGATCTGTGGAATTTGTTGCCACAGAGGCTGGTTGAAGCTGCCATTTGGGTATATTTATGACAGAGATTAACATATTCATGATTGCTGAGTAGCTCAGGGTTACAGGAGGAAGGCAGGAATATGGTGTTGGAATGAAAATCAGCTGTGGTTAAATGGTGGGGCAGACCAGATGGATCGGATCACCTAATTCTGTTCCTGACTGAATGATGGCTCCTCCTTATCCCATATTGTTTTCTGATGTGTGAGTGACAATAAAAAAATGTTTACTGAGATCATTATATCAGACTTCAACGTTTTGTTCTTAGTAACATTTACTAGAAATGTTTGGTTCTCCTTTTTATTGTTATTGTGCTTCATTGTCTCTCTGGTTAAAGTTAGAGGTTTATTGGAAGAAAAGCCCAACTAGAAGCAAACCACGGCTGAAGACGAGGGAACAGCAACAAGTGAACCAGCCTGAGGACTGAGAGCATTAACTGGAGAGAACAGCTCTGCCTCAAGAGACTCGGAGACTCCATTGATTCAGTCAGGAGAAAGTTTGGTGAGTCTCATTTACTCAAACACTGGTCCTTTAGACATTACATACCTGTATAAGGGAAGGTGGGAATTAGCTGGAGTGAGACTGAACATGCCCAGAAATACCAGTTATGCCTCTGTCAGACCCAGTTGCAATCACTCCAGGTCTGGTAATGAGCTTCCAGCAGCCCAGCTCTTTAAAACCACTCCCATTCTGTGGAAGTCAAATCTGGATAAAGTCACTCAGAGACCGTACGGTACAAACTCTTTATTCCAAGCACCCGGGGCTTACTTAGTTAGTCGCTCAAACAGGAACAGTCTGTGACTGTTCCCACCCAATCCACTAACTGACTAACAATTCCCCTTACACCACAGATATATCCATCCAGATACCCCCACACAAGACAGGCTGGAGCCAAAGATATTTACTACATGACAGGCTGGAGCCAAAGATATTTACTACATGACAGGCTGGAGCCCCTAAAGACAAACTACAAAATAGTCATAATGGTTTACACACACAGAACAGACTGAAGCTGTCCTATCTCTACATGTGAATGCGCAAGGAGATAAGCATCTTCCAACTCTAGCTAGCTACCCGCAAGAAGAAACATGGCTCAGCATATCGGTTGATTATCAGCAGTTTCTTTCAGAAAAACAGGCTGCTATTGTTTAACAAAGTGTTAACCATTTTACAGACTTTATCCTTCCCTCCGTTTGATCATTACATTATCAACAACGCAGTAACTTTTTACAGAGAAAGCAACTGACAACAGCATTGACTTATCAGTGGGTAAAGACAGTGTACAACAGTAATTGTAACAAAGATATGTACAACTATTAGGACATAATGCAGTATCATGCCCCACATATTACCAAACAGGCCTTCAAAGATCACCATTTCGACCCTTCGGTGCACCCGTGTAAATCCTGCCCTACTTTCTTGATGCTGTCAATCTCCTTTGCAGTGTGCTCGGAGAGGGGTGTAATGTTAGTAGATTCATCAGGGATATACGTGCAGCATTCTGTGTCAATAACAGCACAGGTTCCCTCTTTCTCAGCTGGGATAAACTCTAAAGCTGTACGATTCTGTATGACTGTTTGCCAGATTGCAATCATTTCAGTGGATATTTCTGTTACTTGTGCCTGTGTTTCTGTCAGGGCCCCTGCAGTATTGTGGCCAGCTCCTCAAGTGCTGTATCCAAATTGATTATCTCTCGTGAATTCCTGGCTACTCCATAGGAGAGAAAAGCGATCATCCAAAATCAATCAGTCTCAGTTATTCCTCTCGGTTGCTGGGCACCTACAAGTATGGCCAGGATGCATGTTTCCCAGTGTAGGAAGTTCCGTTTGATGGGGGCCTGAGACACCATCCCTCAAAACACCGACAGCCACAGTCATCTCTGACTGGACCACAGGTCCTCATCTCACTTCCCCGGATGTTATTTGAGAAAGCCCAGGCTGAGAGTTCCTCACTCTGGTTGAGCGGGATTACTGACATTGGAACCATAGTTTTACCATGCTGTGGAATTTCAGCACAAACCCAGCAGGCCCCTAGTTCTACCTGTTTGGCATAGGTATGACAGAAAGACAGAAATGTGTTAACATGGGGGCCCCCGGATGCTGGGGTGAGCCCTCTCAAAGACATAAACATGAACACCACTAACAACCAATACATTCCCATTAGTCCGAGAGAGACCTTCTACTCAGTTCCTTCAGTAACATGTTTGGTGCCTAATGATGTATCCACCGAGATTGCCCCTTCAGTTTCACAGCCGTGGGACTGGTCAGTAACACCTGATATGGTCCTCTCCACCGAGGTCCAAGATTCCCTTAATCTCAGTTCTTCATCAGGAAAAAAAATCCCAGGTTCCATGGTGGGATAGTCACTCCTCTCTGCAGAGTAGTTCTCTTCCTTGTAAGCCTGTCATACCTGTGAATGTATGCTTGGAACATTTTGGTTAGTTGGCATATATATTTCCCCATGTCTTCCCCTCGGGTATGAATATCCAATTTTGCTGATAGACTTTCTGGGAGCAATGGTACACAAGGTCTTAGTCCCCAGGGTGTCTTCATGGGCCATCCATAAATGATTTCAGCTGGTGACAACCCTGTTTTCCCCTGTGGGGTAACCCTCATGTGGAACTGGGTAACGGTAGGACCTTCAACCAAGTGAGTCCAGTCTCCACTGTTAGTTTGGCCAGTTTACTCTTCAGAGTGCCATTGGCTCTCTCCACTGTGCCAGCGGCCCGTGGGTGGTGTACACAGTGGAATTGTTGCTTGATAGCTAGTTCATTACATACGCCTTTGTTTACTTTCATCACGAACTGTGGGTCATTGTCAGAGCTCAGCGTCTCTGGCAGGCCGTACCTGGGAATTATTTCCCGTAATAATACCTTCACAACAGTCATAACAGTATTATTGGTAGTTGGAACAGCTTCAACCCATCTACTAAACACAGCTATAATAACTAAGCAGTATCTATAGCAATGTACTCTAGGTAATTCAATAAAATCAACTTGTAGACACAAAAAGGTCCACCTGGCAAGGGACTCGTACCCGGTGTGCAGGGTACAGGTTACCAACCATTCCCTCCTTTCCCAGGTGTGTTCAATTATGTATCTAATCGACCAATATTGGTAAAAACTGTGTAGGAACACAAACCTGTCCCACTGGGGTGATCCAAAAACCTAGGTCGGGGTCTTTCTGGCACCCCATCTGGGACCACAGTTTTCACTCCTCCTCAGAGGCGTCCCCCTGAGAAGAACAAAACTCGAGGTAGCTGTAGAGCGCTGAGTAAGTTGTTTACAAAAGTGGCATTACTAATGGGGTGGCCAGAGGAAGTCAGGAATCCCCACGTTCCCGGAGATCCCCGTAGTCATGTACAATTCCAAATGCATAACGGGAGTCTGTGTAAATGTTCCCACTTTAGTCTGTTGCTGGGATACAGGCATGAGTCAGAGCAAACAGCTCAGCCTTCTAGGCGGAGACAGCTGCTTCAAAAGAGGCCTGTTCAATTACTTCACTGTCCATCACTATTGCATAGTCAGAATATTGTTATCCTGCTGGATCCACAAAAGAGCTTCCATCCTCATAAAACGTTGCCTCGGGATTGAGGGGATATTGCTAAATGGATGGGAAAGTCTGTCCTTCTTTCGTGGTGATCCGGACAGGGGGCAGTTGGTGCGACAGACCTCTTGGCCTGAAATTGCACAGAGATGGGGTACAGCGTCTTGGGATCGGTCAATATTAAAAGGTTGTCTTACCAGATATCCCGTCTTCACCTCAGACTCCTTCCCATATTGGACTAGACCCGTGGCCAAGTCTTGCCAGTTTCCCTCGGTGCTGGAGGCTTGTTTCGTTAGGGTGTAGGCCAGGAACCCTGGGCTCTTTGGCTTGAACCTAGTGCAAACCCTAATGGTGGTATGGGGAACTACCAGTTCTGTCTGTCGCCAAAGGAAATCTGGAAATTCGGCAGTAATGCAATACCGTCTCTTCCTTTAACCTGTCTAATCACCGTGACTGGGAACTTCTGTCCGTCGAGGGGTGCATAATATTGGCTTTCCTCTGTGGCGCACCCCGTAGGGTCAAAGCACAGAGTCACATGAGGGTCGGCTGCTGACAGAAGGAATGGAGCCCTCCACTTGGGGCTGGGAAACTGGGGAAGCTGTCGGTTGTTCACCTGTCAAGGGTGACAGCATTGTCTGTGCAAAGAATCTCGACTTCCAACAGACAGAGCAAGTCTCTCCCTGCAAGATTACACCCCCGTCTGGTGGTGACTGTAAATGAAACCTCACACTGGTTCCCCTGGAATTCCACCTGCGGTGGCTTGGTACGTGAATACGTACGTTCCATGCCTTCGAACCCAGACAGAGTGATTGTAGCATCTGTTACGTATTCAGGCAACAATAATTATAGATGAGTTAGACGAAGGGTTTCATAACAAATAACACGTTTATTAAACACTGATAACAAACCCCCTTCAAAAGTAAACAAACTCAAACAATGATTCGAGCTCAGCTGCTCAAACAGTCCTTAATAGCTTTGCAGTCCCAAACAGTCTTTAAAGCAGTATTGAAAAGAACACAGTTCTTTAAAGCGATATGCTGAAAGAAAACAGTTCTTTAGAACGATATGCCGACAGTTCAAAAGCTCACGGTACTTTTAAAAGGAGAGACTTTTTAAAGCGATTTAAATTCTCTTCCACGTCAATGTCCTTCGATTCCCAGCGTCGAACTCCCACGTCGAATCTTATTAAATATAACGGTTCAAAAGGTACTGACCTCTCTTCCACAGTATTCTCAATCTCCCGCTATTTCCAGCGGAGACTATCATGAGAATAGTAAACGAAATCCTTCCGAATGAGGATCAAGGTCGAAATCAATCCACCGTCGAAGATCGATTCTTCTCGATTTGCATTTCCAAACTTCACTCTCCATCAACAAAGAAACCGTTGGCTCTGACCTTTTAAACTTTAGGCATTATATAAAACTTCATTTTTAACTAAACTGCATCATCACATTAAATCACACAGTGATATGAAGTCATCTTGGCAAATCCAGCCACGAACTGCCCCACCTGACAGGGTGGGTCTTCCTTTTATACCCTGTAGAAAAAACCTGTCACATGACCTCTACTGGCGGGAAAATGACATCACTCCACCATTACCTCATGTCCAGTATACCTTCAACCCCAGTCACGTGACAAGGGTACCACCGTCACGTGTCACGGGTACGTAACACCTCCCTCCAAAAAAAAACATTTTTGGTCTGTCAAGAACAAAAATTTTTAACAATTACTTACAAAAAAAAAACAAATGTATAAATTATATAACATACACAATATACAATACAGTAGGAGTGTTACAATAAAAAAAAACACTCCAAAAAAACAAAAATTACATTGTACATTCAACATCGAGATAGACAATCAGCAACCACATTATCTTTACCTTTAATATGAGTTATCACAATATTGTACTCTTGTAACATCAAACTCCAATTTAACAATCTTCTGTTTTTGTTTTTCATCTTACTCAGAAAAACTAACGGATTATGATCAGTGTAAACAATAAGTGGTTTTTGAGTTGTACCAACATATACCTCAAAATACTCCAAAGCTAAAACAAGAGATAACAATTCTTTCTCTATTGTTGAATAGTTTCTTTGATGCTTATTAAATTTCTTAGAAAAGTATGCTACCGGATGATCAACCTCATCACCCTCATTTCTTTGCATCAATACTGCTCCCGCAGCTTCATCACTAGCATCCACAGCTAATGAAAAAGGTTTTTTCAAAGTCAGGTGCCTTAAGCACAGGTTGTTCACATATCATTGTTTTCAATTTTTCAAATGCTTCCTGACAAAACACCGTCCACACAAACTTCACATTCTTCTGCAGAAGGTTAGTTAATGGAAGGGCAACATTAGCAAAATTCTTACAAAATTTTCGATAATATCCTACCATTCCCAAAAACCTTCTGAGAGTTTTTTTTCCCGGTCGGAGTGGGAATTTCTAAAATTGCCTGAACTTTTGCCTGAACAGGAGCTACCTTACCTTGACCTACAACATAACCAAGGTAAGTCACAGTAGCATGTCCAAATTCACTCTTGGCTAAATTAATAGTCAAGTTAGCTTTTGAAAGCTTTTCAAACAATTTCTCCACCGCAATAATGTGTGCTTCCCAAGTATCATTTCCTGTCACTAAATCATCAATATAAGCATCAGTATCTTTCAAACCCTGAATCACAGAATTAATCATCCTCTGAAAAGTACCTGGGGCATTCTTCATCCCAAATGGAAGAACATTATACTCATATAACCCAGATGGAGTTACAAATGCAGAAATCTCTCTACCTCTGTCCGTTAATGGAACACACCAATACCCTTTCAATAAATCAATCTTTGTAAGGAACTTTGCTTTTCCAACTTTATCTACACAATCATCTACTCTAGGAATTGGATATGCATCTGTTTTCGTTACAGCATTCACCTTCCTATAGTCCGTACAAAACCTAATACTACCATCAGGTTTTGGCACCATAACACATGGCGAACTCCAATTCGAGTTAGAATGTCTAATAATATCATTCTCTAACATGTATTCAATTTCTTTCTCAGCAAGTTCACATTTTTCCATGTTCATCCTATATGGATGTTGTTTAATAGGTTTGGCATCTCCAACATCTACATCATGTGAAGCTATAGTAGTCCTTCTCGGAACATCTGGAAACAAATCCTTATACTTAAAAATCAATTCCTTCATCTGTTGTTTCTGCTCTAGCTGTAAATGTGCTAATTTCTCATCCATATTTTCCAAAATGGTCGAATTAGGTAACCTAACAGAAACAATGTTAGATTTAGAATGAAAGTCAGATGAATCATCTATCATGTTCCCAGTTAAATCCAACTCATTCTCACTAACCACAACAGTCACAGTATCAGATTGTTTCTCAAAATATGGTTTAATCATATTTATGTGGCAAAGTTGTGTTGACCTTCTGCGATCTGGAGTTTTTATTACATAATCCACATCATTGATTCTAGACACAATTTCATAAGGTCCATGAAATCTAGCTTGTAAAAGATTTGTCTGCACTGGGAAAAAAACCAACACCTTATCTCCAGGCTTAAACATCCTCATCCTAGCTTCCTTATCATACCAAGTTTTCATTTTCTCCTGAGCCAACTTTAAATTTTCCTTGGCTAAGCTACAAGCTTTATGTAACCTATCCTTAAATTTCAAAACATAGTCCAACAAATTAGTATGCACTTCCTTACTAATCCACTGTTCCTTCAATAAAGCTAAAGGTCCTCTAACTCTATGCCCAAACACAAGTTCAAATGGACTAAAACCTAAAGATACCTGTACCGATTCCCTTACTGCAAATAAAACTAAGTTTATACTCTCATCCCAGTCACCTTCATTCTCCACACAATATGTCCTAATCATATTCTTGAGAGTAGAATGAAACCTCTCCAAGGCACCTTGCGATTCTGGATGGTATGCAGACGAAGTGATTTGCTTAGCTCCCAATTTATAAACTATCTGTTGAAACAATCCAGACATAAAATTACTACCTTGATCAGTTTGTATTTCCTTAGGCAATCCAAAATAAGTAAAGAATTTTATAAGAGCCTTCGTCACAGTTTTAGCTTTTATATTCCTAAGTGGTACTGCCTCTGGAAACCTAGACGAAGTACACATGATAGTCAACAAATACTGATAACCAGTTTTTGTCTTTGGTAAGGGACCAACACAATCTACAATAACCTTAGAAAACGGTTCACCAAATGCTGGAATAGGTTGTAATGGAGCTACTGGTGTAACCTGATTTGGTTTACCCACAATTTGACAAGTATGGCACGTCTTACAAAACATCGCCACATCTTTTCTTAGACCAGGCCAGTAAAAATGTTTTAAAATCTTGTCCACAGTTTTCCTTACCCCTTGATGTCCACCTAAAGGCACACTATGAGCTAAAGTCAAAATCTCATTCCGATAAACTTTAGGAACAACCACCTGATAAACAACATTCCATTCCTCACTTGCAGGAATTGTAGGCGACCTCCACTTCCTCATCAACACTCCTTTTTCCAAGTAATATCCTACTGACACCTTCTCAAATTCACTACCTAGTAAAGCTTGTTCCCTTAATTTTATAATCTCAGGATCACTATTCTGCTCTGCTATCATCTCCTTCCGAGACAGAGATAAATCTTCATAGTCAAACTTACTCCCAGAACCTTGTTCAAACAACGAAGGTAAGAAAGTCTCTGACACATCCTCAAAACTCAAATCCTGAGTTGAACAGTCATGAGTAACAACCTCATTCTGCACATCAATTTTTTTAGCCATAGCTCTAGTCACAACACAAGAAGAATCTGTGTTAGAATTCACCTCTGGTTCCTCTGACTCCATTGTCAAATGCACTTCAGGAAAAACTTGTCCACCTGCCAAGTCATTACCTAACAATAAAGAAATACCCTTCACAGGTAAGCTATGCTGTAATCCTACTTTAACAAATCCTGTAACTAACCCTGACTTTAAATTTACTTTATGTAAATGTACAGGCATAAAATCACTTCCAACACCTCTTATGTAATTTACCTCACCAGTATCACTCTCTTCATTAAACTTCAACACACTATCCAACATCAGTGATTGAGAAGCTCCAGTATCCCTAAGAATTTTTATTGGCACCAGAGTAGATCCCTCTTTCAAGGATACAAACCCTTCAGTTATAAAGTGATCATATCCCTTTCTAACTTGGTCAGACTCTAACAAATCCTCATTTGTGTTTACCAAACCCTGTAACTTTACAGGTGCTTCAGTATGTTGCACACAAGCATCTGGAACTGCTTCCTTCTCTTTCTTTTCCAATTTGAAACAGTTAGCTATTACATGGCCAGGCTTCTTACAATAGTTACAAATAACACCAAACTGTCTTTCCTTCACAGGTTTTCCTTCCTCCTTACCTTTCTCATTAACCTCTGATTTAATTTCTGATTTACCTTGAGTCTCCATATTATTTTTCCTCTTAAAAATTCTACCCTGAGGAAATTTATTCTTATGGATTAAAACATACTCATCAGCTAATCTAGCACAGTCCTGCAATTTATCAGTATCCCTCTCATTTAAGAAGGTCCTTACTTCAACAGGAATGCTTCTTTTAAATTCCTCCATCAAAATCAGCTCTTTCAATGTCTCATAGTCCTCATTTACATTTTTAGAAGAAACCCATCTCTCAAAACACATAGCTTTATCATAGGCAAATTCCACATAAGTCTTTTCCACAGACTTTTTCAAACTCCTGAATCTTTCCCTATAAGCTTCTGGGACCAATTCATACGATTTGAAAATATTTTCTTTCACAATATCATAATCTAATGCTTGCGCAGCAGTTAAAGCTGTGTAAACTCGCTGTGCCTTGCCTTTGATTACACTCTGTAATAACACTGACCATTTATCTTTCGGCCAGTCTGACATCCGAGCAATAGTTTCAAAATGTTGAAAATATCTTTCCACTTCTGTTTCACTAAATGGAGGGACCAATTTAATTTCTTGGCTAGCAACAAACGTTTTTCTAGAATCAGAAGACTGTTTCTCAGACCTTAAATTCACCATTGCATATTCAAACTCCCTCTTCTTCTGGTCAGCTTCCAATTTACACCTTTCTAACTCTGCTTTACTTTGTTCCAACCTAATTTGTTCAATTTGCAACTGCATCTCCATATTACTTATTGGAAACGATTCTAAAATCGATTCTTCAAAAGCACCCGAAGCCACATAGTGAGACGCGATTTTTCTCTGTATTACAGCTTTTGATGTAGTTGGCAAAATCCCTTTAAGATGCAACCTCTTCGCAATTTCAGAGACTTCAGTTTTTTTCACCTTCGCTAACAAATCAGCGACTGGCGAATCCAGAAACTCATCAATATTCATCGTTGCCGAATACCACTCACAAGCCAATCAAACAAAAAAAATCGAGCAATCCCCGTTACCAAAACACCGACTCAAAATTCAAAAAGCATTTTAACTCAAACAATTCAATTCCGGACGTAGCCCCCATATTTATGTTACGTATTCAGGCAACAATAATTATAGATGAGTTAGACGAAGGGTTTCATAACAAATAACACGTTTATTAAACACTGATAACAAACCCCCTTCAAAAGTAAACAAACTCAAACAATGATTCGAGCTCAGCTGCTCAAACAGTCCTTAATAGCTTTGCAGTCCCAAACAGTCTTTAAAGCAGTATTGAAAAGAACACAGTTCTTTAAAGCGATATGCTGAAAGAAAACAGTTCTTTAGAACGATATGCCGACAGTTCAAATGCTCACGGTACTTTTAAAAGGAGAGACTTTTTAAAGCGATTTAAATTCTCTTCCACGTCGATGTCCTTCGATTCCCAGCGTCGAACTCCCACGTCGAATCTTATTAAATATAACGGTTCAAAAGGACCTCTCTTCCACAGTATTCTCAATCTCCCGCTATTTCCAGCGGAGACTATCATGAGAATAGTAAACGAAATCCTTCCGAATGAGGATCAAGGTCGAAATCAATCCACCGTCGAAGATCGATTCTTCTCGATTTGCATTTCCAAACTTCACTCTCCATCAACAAAGAAACCGTTGGCTCTGACCTTTTAAACTTTAGGCATTATATAAAACTTCATTTTTAACTAAACTGCATCATCACATTAAATCACACAGTGATATGAAGTCATCTTGGCAAATCCAGCCACGAACTGCCCCACCTGACAGGGTGGGTCTTCCTTTTATACCCTGTAGAAAAAACCTGTCACATGACCTCTACTGGCGGGAAAATGACATCACTCCACCATTACCTCATGTCCAGTATACCTTCAACCCCAGTCACGTGACAAGGGTACCACCGTCACGTGTCACGGGTACGTAACACATCTGATAGCTGGAATCCCTTTTCCAATACTATTTCCTGATCGAGAGTGTTGTGGTTGCCCTCATATTAATCATTAACGAACTGGATTTCCAGCAACTAGCAATATTACATTGGGCTCTTCCTGAGGGTTGGCACTCATGGTTGGAAGCATCTTCTTGTCAATTTCTAAACTGATTGTTGTCCCCACTGTCCCTTGGTAGGTTTTTGTTCCCATTTCTGTTCCTCAGATATAGCCCGCTCGCGCCCTTCTTCCCGCTGAGCATATTCACCTTTAATATTAGTTCCCTGCGGGGTTGATCGGGATTCGAAAGTTGGGTCCTAATGATATGTGAAAGCTCGTCACATTCGATTTCGGTCATTGTCAGGCCAATCCGTATTATTTGTTTTAATCATGTTGGCTAACTTAGTTGGTAAGCATTGGAGCAGTAGGGCATTGAACTGGGGGGACAGATTCCCATCATTAAAGGCTTGGTCTCCTGCGAAGGTGCCGTAGCAGGCCACAAATCACTCTCAATAGTCTGGTCCCGATTCCCCAGGCTTAGGTTTGCATTCAGGTACTTTAGTGATGTTTACAGATTGCTGGAGAGTCCTTTCCAAAGCTTGAATAATCTGGTCTGTCTGTTCATTCTCGTTATGGTTTCCCGCCTGTAACTCCTGATAGGTTTGGTATCTCAATTCTGTTTTCCATTTCTGCTCTTAACAGCTGAGAGAATCATGCAGCAGAGACCGAATAAATCTTGCGGAGTCGCATTAAACATTTGTGTAGTACTGAGGACACACTGAGCAAACTGAGCTGGTTTTTCTTTTCTATCTGGGGCCTGATTCATGATCATTATCATTTCTTGAGGCTTCCAGGGAGCATACACAGGATTCACTGAGGGCTGTCCCTCCTCCTAGTCCTAGGGGGAGCGTTTGCTACTGCTGTTCAGGAGGATTTAAACTAATGTGGCAGGGGGATAGGAACAAGTGCAGAGAGACAGAGGGGTGCAAAATGAGAGTAGAAGCAAAAAGTAGTAAGGTGAAAAGTCAAAGTGGCAGGCAGTAAAATCCAGGGCAAAAATCAAAAAGGGCCACTTTTCAACATAATTGTATAAGGGCTAAGAGTTTTGTAAAAACAAGCCTGAAGGCTTTGTGTGTCAATGCAAGGAGCATTCGTAATAAGGTGGATGAATTGAATGTGCAGATAGTTATTAATAATATGATATAGTTGGAATCACAGAGACATGGCTCCAGGGTGACCAAGGATAGGAGCTCAACATCCAGGGATATTCAATACTCAGGAGGGATAGACAGGAAAGAAAAGGAGGTGGGGTAGCGTTGCTGGTTAGAGAAAAGATTAACGCAATAGAAAGGAAGGACATTAGCCTGGAGGATGTGGAATCGATATGGGTAGAGCTGTGTAACACTAAGGGGCATAAAACGCTGGTGGGATTTGTGTCCAGGCCACCTAACAGTAGTAGTGAAGTTGGGGATGGCATTAAACAGGAAATTAGAAATGCGTGGAAATAAAAGAACAGCAGTTATAAATGGGTGACTTCAATCTACATATAGATTGGGTGAAACAAATTGGTAATGGTGCTGAGGAAGAGGATTTCTTAGAATGGGTGCGGGATGGTTTTCTGAACCATCATGTCGAGGAACCAACTAGAGAGCAGGCCATTCTAGACTGGGTATTGAGCAATGAGGAAGGGTTAATTAGCAATCTTGTCGTGCGAGGCCCCTTGGGTAAGAGTGACCATAATATGGTGGAATTCTTCATTAAGATGGAGAGTGACATAGTTAATTCAGAAACAAAGGTTCTGAACTTAAAGAAGGGTAACTTTGAAGGTATGAGAAGTGAATTAGCTAAGATAGACAGGCAAATGATGCTTAAAGGGTTGACGGTGGATATGCAATGGCAAGCATTTAAAGATTGCATGGATGAACTACAAGAAGTGTTCATCCCAGTTTGGCAAAAGAATAAACCAGGGAAGGTAGTGCACCCGTTGCTGACAAGGGAAATTAGGGATTGTAAATTAGCCAGAAAAAGTGGCATAACTGAGAACTGGGAGAAATTCAGAGTCCAGCAGAGGAGGTCAAAGGGCCTAATTAGGAAAGGGAAAAAAGATTATAAAAGAAAGCTGGCAGAGAACATAAAAACTGACTGTAAATCTTTTATAGATATGTGAAAAGAAAAAGATTGGTTAAGACAAATGTAGGTTGCTTACAGTCGGAAACAGGTGAATTTATCATGGGGGACAAGGACATGGCAGACCAAGTGAATAACTACTTTGGTTCTGTCTTCACGAAGGAGGACATAAATAATCTTCTGGAAATAGTAGGGGACTGAGATGGAGGAACTGAGGGAAATACATGTTAGTAGGGAAGTGGTGTTAGGTAAATTGAAGGGATTAAAGGCAGATAAATCCCCAGGGCAGGATGGTCTTCATCCCAGAGTGCTTAAGGAAGTAGCTCAAGAAATAGTGGATGCATTACTGATAATTTTTCAAAACTCCTTAGATTCTGGATTAGTTCCTGAGGATTGGAAGGTGGCTAATGTGACCCCACTTTTTAAAAAAGGAGGGAGAGAGAAACCGGGGAATTATAGATGGGTTAGCCTGACATTGGCTGTGGGGAAAGTGCTGGAGTCGGTTATCAAAGATGTGATAATAGCACATTTGGAAAGAGATGAAATCATCCAACAAAGTCAGCGTGGATTTGTGAAAGGAAAATCATGTCTGATGATTCTTATAGAATTTTTTGAAGATGTAACTAGTAGAGTGGATGCGGAGAACCAGTGGATGTGGTATATTTGGATTTTCAAAAGGCTTTTGACAAGGTCCCACACAGGAGATTAGTGTGCAAACTTAAGCACACAGTATTGGGGGTATGGTATTGATGTGGATAGAGAATTGGTTGGCAAACAGGAAGCAAAGAGTGGGAATAAACGGGACCTTTTCAGATTGGCAGGCAGTCAGCAGTGGGGTACTGCAAGGCTCAGTGCTGGGACCCCAGTTGTTTACAATATATATTAATGATTTAGATGAGGCAATTAAATGCAGGATCTCCAAGACTGCGGATGACACGAAGCTGGGCGGCAGTGTTAGCTGTGAGGAGGATGCTAAGAGCATGCAGGGTGACTTGACTAGGTTAGGTGAGTGGGCAAATTCAAGGCAGATGCAATTTAATGTGGATAAATGTGACATTATTCACTTTGGCCTACTCCTGCATCTCTTTTTTATGTTTCTATGTGTGGAATATTAAAATCTCCCACAATCACAACCTTGTGCTTACTACAAGTATCTGCTATCTCCTTACAAATTTGCTGCTCCAATTCTCGCTCCCGATTAGGTGGTCTATGATACCACCCTATAAGTGTCACTACACCTTTCCCATTCCTCAATTCCACCAAAAAAGGCTCCCTAGACGAGCCCTGTAATCTATCCTGTCAAAGCACTGATGTAATATTTTCTCAGACAAGCAATGCAACACCTCCCCCTCCTGCCCCTCCAATTCTATCACACCTGAAGCAACGAAATCCAGGAATATTTAGTTGCCAATCACACCCCTCCTGCAACCATGTTTCTCTAATAGATAGATAGATAGACCCGTTCATATTTCCAGTTATCAATCCATGCTCTAAGCTCATCTACGTTTCTTACAATGCTCCTAGCATTAAAATAGATGCATTTAAGAAACCCTCCACCTCTTCCTCTCTGTTTATCCCTAACTGTGCAAACAACTTTATTATCTTTTTTTTTTCTTCTCCCCTACATCTTCGGTCTGAGCGCTCCAACATCAGGGAGGAAGTTCAAATCAGCTCCGTGTTAAATGTTTAACCATCACGGTGACTGAAGGCAGCTGCAGGTTCATGAGGGACTGTCACTGTCAGATTCTGCAGTTCTTGTGGCTGCTCATTGCACCCAGGACTGAACCCCGGTCACTGAGCATTGGGGGAGTCTGTTCTACTGATGTTAGCCTTAAACTAGACTGCAGTTTAATATTGTGTATCTGTGAAAGATAAATCAGTTCTGTATCAAATCCCGTGTCTCAGGTACTTACTGTCTCTGCCACACTCACAATGTACACAAGAAACGCCATTCGGCCCATCTGGTTCCTGCCCATGTTTCTGTTCCATATCAGTATATGAAAATCTATCCCTGCCGTTCCCCTCTCACCCTCCCTATGATGACAGGTTGCAACTAGTCACCTCTCCGTGGGATAAGAGATTTCCCATAAATTTCATGGAAACATAGAAATCTACAACACATTACAGATGCTTTGGCCCACATTGCTGTGCCGACCATGTAACTTACTCTAGAAACTGCTTAGAATTACTCTACCACATAGCCACCCATTTTCCTAAGCTCCATGTACCTAACTAAGAGTCTCTTAAAAGACCCGATTGTATCCGCCTCTACCACCGTCACTGGCATTCCACACACACACCACTCTTTGCTTAAAAAACTTTGCTCTGATATTTCCTCTGTACCTACTTCCAAGCAGCTTAAACCTATTCCCCCTCGTGTTAGCTGTTTCAGCCCTGGGGAAAAAGCCTCTGGCTATCCATACGACCAATGCCTCTCATCATCTTATACACCTGCATGAATTTCCTGCATGATTTTCTCCAGGCTGAATAAGACGATGAGCTCACTGTGATTTTGACGTTCTCTCTCTCTCTCGATCTCTCTCAGTAAAAGAACCTGCAGTCTTGTTACATAATGCACCTCTGAAGTCTGACAGCAGACTAGTGAGTGAATCTTCGATGGTGCAGAGTCAGAAACCAAAGTGTTGCCAGCCTGAGTCAGGGCTTTGAGGCTCCAGAGAGAGATGGGGTCTAGAGTTTACCAGGAGGAGGAGGAATCAGACCAGCAGGATGTGGCTATAAAAGAAAGATTAGAAGCATTTGGAAACTGGTTGATCAAAAAAAAAGGTGGTTAATTTCTGCAAAATACTGATGGAAATCAACAGTCAGGCAACAATTGTGGAGAGGAATAAATAGACAACGTTTGGACCGAGCCCCTTCAGCATGCCTAGCCTGTGTACTCCGCTGCTTAGTTGCTACCTGAACTGCAGAGTTCCTCCAGCATTTTGTGTGAGTGCGTCTCTGTATTCCCAGCAACTGCAGAATCTCCTGTGTTTTATATCTGCATTTTACTTTGGCATTAGATACACGTTGATATTGAGTATATTGTTTACGGGAGCCGCTTTCTGCATTAAAACAGCTGCAGATTTTTCTATACACACGAAAAAAAATGAGATATGGACATTGAACCGGTGCTTGCAGAAATGTTTAATGGCACCGTGATTACCCATAGGGCCATGCGTTAAGAATTTCGCCGGCGCTAAAGCGCCGATGAAATGCACAGACATCAGGCTGAGGACGTCCCTGAGTTTCACGCATGCGCGCAGTACACAGAAGGCTTTGAAAATGTCGGTTGCAGGTAAGAGTGATTCTCCATGTTTTTATCTTAAACGTCAACTTCGGAATAATTCCTGTGAATTTCGGACACCGTGACCCGCAATCCCGGGACAGTCCTGTTCTCTCCCCTCTCTCTCAACCCCATGATCCGTACACGGGCCCCGGGGAGGGAATGGGAACCGATGGATCTCTCAGACAGAGCTGAGCTCCAGCTATCTAAATGCAAGGATTAGGAACTCGGAGAAAGGGAACTAAATCAGGTCTTTTACATCACCAGTTGAGAAAATCGCCTTTGTTTTACCTCCAATCACTAACAAGAGAAAATCTGCAGATGCTGGAAATCTAAGCAACACACACAAAATGCTGGAGGAATTCAGCATTAGTACTCTTTTCCATAGATGCTGCCCGACCTGCTGAGTTCCTCCAGCATTTTGTGTGTGTTGCTTGTTCTACCTCCTCTTGCTCTGGACTTTTCTACTGGTGAGAACATGTTTTGTCCCATCCTCTCTGGGTACGTAATGATATAAAGCACCTTTGCCTTGGGCAACAAGTAGCTTTCACATCACAAATGTGCCAGACTCCAGTGAGACAGACTACTGCCCTTCCCTTCATATTCATTGGCATTGCCATCACTGAGTTCACCACCGTCAGTCATTGGGGGAGAGTTCAGGGGAAATGTCTATGTAGAGTCCAGAAACTGGCGATGCCTGTGTGCATGTGCTGGTGCTAAAGTTGCTGGAGAATTTGCAAGTGGGAAGAAGTGGAGTGATATTTGAAAATCTGACTTTTTAAAGTGTAATTTAGCAAGCAAACCACATATGGACAATATGCAAAAGCTTTGGTGAGAAAATCCTTCATTACCCATTACAGGCCTGCTACATAGGTTGTGTGAGAGTGCAGATGAACTCGATCAAACCCAGAGGAGATCAAAGTTCCTATTGACCGTGATTTGCCAGCTGTGAAAATGAATATATCTCTATATATAATTCACTGTGCACATGTTGTCACTGGGTAAAAATGCACAGTACAAGATTCATGTGCACACTGGTTATTACAAATTAGAGGGAATATTGGAGGGAAGGAGGGGAGACTTCCAGTGTCCCTGATGCCCTCACCTACAAGATGTGCATCCAGCTTCAGCTTGTAACCCTGCACTTTAAGGTGTTGGATCTTGAAATGGGTGAATTCCAGATCATCCAGCAGTAGGAGGGGGTGAAAGATATGACATGAAGAGAGGTGAGTTACACCCAAGGTGCAGGACACAGGAAACTGGGTGAGAGTCAGGAAGGAGAATGAGGTTAAATAGACATCGCAGAGTACTCCAATGGCCATGCCCGGACAACAACAAGTGGAACACTTTGGAAACTGTTGGGGAGAGGAAAGTCAAAGGGCTGATAAGTGGATTTGTTAGTTAGGGGAACAGAACAACAGGCAACTAATATCTTAGTGGTAAGGCTTACTAGAGGTAGTGGGGGTTGGGGCTGATATGGTTTAAGTAAGTTGTAGGGGGGATGGGAGCCAGAAAGACAGAACAGATAGTGGAGATGGTGAATTGAATTGACTTTATTATGCACATCCTTCATATGGATGAGGAGTAGAAATATTTACGTTACATTACTGTCTAAATGTGCAATGTGTAATTGAAATTGATTTATAATAATTAGTTTGTATATAGGACAGTCTAGAAAGCATAGAAATCAATTAATCAGTCTGATGGCCTGGTGGAAGGTGATGTCCCGGAACCTGTTGGTCCTTTTGCTGTGGTACCGGTTCCTGGATTGTAGCGGCAGGAACAGTTTGTGGTTGTGGTGAATTTGGTTCCCGATATCCTTTGGGCCCTTTTTATAAAAAATCCATACCCCTACCATCCAGGCTCACATCCAAACTTCTTTTAAACGGTGAAACTGAGCTCATATTCACCACTTGTTCTGGCATCTCATTCCACACTCTCACAACCATTTCAGTAAAGAGCTTTTCCACATGTTCCCATTAAATTTTCACCTTCCCCACTTTCCCCTGACCTCTGGTTGTCATCCCACCCACCCTCAGTGGAAAAAGCTGCTTGCATTTATTTACCCAATCTTCTCCCTCATCATTTTGTATACGTCCAACAAATCCTCAAAGCAATGTATAATTTCCGTGTTTATGTTTAGAACTTTGTTAGGTGTATAAGATGATGAGGAGTATTGATCGTGTGGATAGCCAGAGGATTTTTCCCAGGGCTGAAATGTCTAACACGAGGGAGCAGACTTTTCAGGTGCTTGGAAATAGATACCAAGGGGATGTCGGGGTAAGTTTTCTACACAGAGACTGGTGGGTGCATGGAATGCACTGCCGGCTTTTTCGGTGAGAGTGTTTCAGTTACTGTGGGGCCAGGCAGCTCAGTGGGAACAGGGAATAATACCAATGGAGAGAGTCAAACTGAGCCAAGTCACAAATTGACGATGGCAGAAATGCCCCATTCTTAGAGAGACAGGAAGAACATCAGACAGTTTGATGATCATTCCAGATATGGTGATATGGACTTTGTGATATGGTGCAACTCAAACTACCTGCGTCTCAATATCACCAAGACCAAGGAGATGGTGGTGGACTTTAGGAGATCTAGGCCTCATATGCAGCCAGTGATCATTAATGGAGAATGTGTGGAGCAGGTTAAGACCTACAAGTATCTGGGAGTACAGTTAGACGAGAAGCTAGACTGGACTGCCAACACAGATGCCTTGTGCAGGAAGGCACAGAGTCGACTGTACTTCCTTAGAAGGTTGGCGTCATTCAATGTCTGTAGTGAGATGCTGAAGATGTTCTATAGGTCAGTTGTGGAGAGCGCCCTCTTCTTTGTGGTGGCGTGTTGGGGAGGCAGCATTAAGAAGAGGGACGCCTCACGTCTTAATAAGCTGCTAAGGAAGGCGGGCTCTGTCGTGGGCAAAGTACTGGATAGTTTAACATCGGTAGCTGAGCGAAGGGCGCTGAGTAGGCTACGGTCAATTATGGAAAACCCTGAACATCCTCTACATAGCACCATCCAGAGACAGAGAAGCAGTTTCAGCGACAGGTTGCTATCGATGCAATGCTCCTCAGACAGGATGAAGAGGTCAATACTCCCAAATGCCATTAGGCTTTACAATTCAACCGCCAGGACTTAAGAACTTTTTAAAAGCTATTATTAATGCTTTTTGAGAGAGTGATTTAGATGCATATCATATTTTTACTGAGTTAAGTATTGTATGTAATTAGTTTTGCTACAACAAGTGTATGGGGCATTGGAAAAAAATGTTGAATTTCCCCATGGGGATGAATAAAGTATCCATCCATCCATCCATCCATCCATCCATCCATCCATCCATCCATCCCAGCACTGTGCCCAGTCAGGAGATAGTTTCTCTCACCAACTTCGGTTCAACCTCACTGTAACAGTGTGATGTCATATCACACCTTGACAACTCAAGTGATCTCATCTGAAATGTTGTCCTACACCCATCGATGGATTTTGTAAATCTTTTTACAGGTTAAAAATGACAAGGAATTTGTCTACGGGAATCCCGAACACAACACGCCAGTTTTGCTGTCTCTGTCCAGATACTTAAGAAGAGGAGCAAGAGATTCACACAATCATCCTTCCTGCTCAGACTGTGGGGAGGGATTCACTCGATCATCTGACCGACTGGCACGCCCGTCATTTCAAACAGGTGGGGAACCCATTCATCTGCTCAGACAGTGGGAATAGATACAGTTGGACATTTCATCTAAAGGGCAAGGCCATTCACCTATCCTGTGTGTGGGAAGGGATTCAGTCGGTCTTTCCACCTGTGGACACACCAGTCAGTTCACACTGGGCAGAGGCTGGTCATCTGCTGAATTTGTGGTGAAGGATTCACTCGGTCATATGACCTAATGGCTCATCAGCGAGTTCACACCAGGGAGTGGCCGTTCACCTGCTCAGACTGTGGGAAGGGGTTCACTCATTCATCTAATCTGAAGGTACATCAGCGAGTTCACACTGGGGAGAGGCCATTCACCTGCTCACACTGTGGGAAGGGATTCACTCAGTCATCCCACCTACAGAATCATCAGCGAGTTCACACTGGGGAGAGGCCGTTCACCTGCTCAGACTGTGGGAAGGGATTCACTTGCTCATCTGATCTGAAGAAACATCAGCGAGTTCACACTGGGGAGAGGCCATTCACCTGCTCAGACTGTGGGAAGGGATTCACTCGGTCATCTTTTCTGAAGCTACATCAGAAAGTTCACACTGGGGAGTGGCCGTTCACCTGCTCAGACTGTGGGAAGGGATTCATTCTGTCATGCAATCTGAAGGTACATCAGCGAGTTCACACTGGAGAGAGGCCGTTCACCTGCTCAGACTGTGGGAAAGGATTCACTCAGTCATTTAAACTGAAAATACATCAGCGAATTCACAGTGGAGAGCGACCATTCACCTGCTCAGATTGTGGGAAGAGATTCACACAGTCAGCCCAGCTACGAGCACACAGGTCAGTTCACACTGGGGAGAGGCCGTTCACCTGCTCAGAATGTGGTAAGGGATTCACTCAGTCATCTCAGCTACTGAGCCACCAGTCAGTTCACACTGGGGAGAGGCCGTTCACCTGCTCAGACTGTGGGAAGGGATTCACTCAGTCATACACCCTACTGGTTCACCAGCGGCTTCACACCGGGGAGCGGCCGTTCACCTGTTCGGACTGTGGGAAGCGATTCACTGAGTCATCTAAACTGAAGGTACATCAGAGAGTACACACTGGGGAGCGGCCTTTCATCTGCTCAGAATGTGGGAAGGGATTCATTCAATCATGCAATCTGAAGGTACATCAGCGAGTTCACACTGGGGAACGACCGTTCACCTGCTCAGACTGTGGGAAGGGATTCACTCGGTCATCTGAACTGAAGGTACATTGGAGAGTTCACACTGGGGAGCGGCCTTTCATCTGCTCAGAATGTGGGAAGGGATTCATTCAATCATGCAAACTGAAGGTACATCAGCGAGTTCACACTGGGGAACGACCGTTCACCTGCTCAGACTGTGGGAAGGGATTCACTCGGTCATCTGAACTGAAGGTACATTGGAGAGTTCACACCGGGGAGCGGCCGTTCACCTGTTCGGACTGTGGGAAGGGATTCACTCTGTCATCTAAACTGAAGTTACATCAGAGAGTTCACACTGGAGAGAGGCCGTTCACCTGCTCAGACTGTGGGAAGGGATTCACTCAGTCCTCCCACCTACAAGCACACCGGTCAGTTCATACTGGGGAGAAGCCGTTCACCTGCTGAAGCCTGAATTATACCTCTGCATAGACGCTATGCCATTGTGAGCATTTCTACTTGTGAGTTCGTGTGTCTGCGTCGCTCTGCCAAAACGCTAGTTGGTGTTGGGGTTCTGTGCTACTGTGTTGAATTGACTCATGTTGAGTTGGGAACAATGGCGACTGCTGACTACGTCTTGTTGGAGTTGGAGCTAATCAATGTTGCAGAAGTGTTACTTCTATTGAAATTACTGCAACGCAGAAAAATGAGCAGTTTTTCCATTACTTTGTGCAGTCCGCGATGTCCAAAGCAATGTTGGTGGAAATTTCTTTGCACGATTTTGATGCCATTTTCAAGTTTTTATTGTCTGCCAATGAAGAGTCGTGCACATGTACATATTTTCTGACTACCTCACCTAACCTCTCCTTGATGTAGTCCACCTTCCAACTTCAAAGCAACAGGAAATGCACAGGAGGAAACTGGCTGCTGCCAAGTGGACCAATCACAGTACCTGCAGTCTGTGTTGCCGTGACGTGTAGCTACATTTTTGGGAATGTGCGCGTTAGGCTACATTAGGCGAAGGACTCTCATGGAGGCGCTACATGGAGTAGGTTGCATTCCAGCTTTGCTCCGTTCATTTTAAATTTACTTACCACCCCTTTAATATCTTTATCAAAGTGTTTATAACACTTTTATATGTTTGAATTTGAATTTTAATCGACTGAAATGGCTTACAGAGGAAGAAGGCAGTGAAAATGGAAAGAAAGAAGATGTCTTTGAACAGCCTAAAAAGTTGCAACTTACTTTACTGGCTATCTAGAATCTTTTGGATGAAGAACTTGATAAAAGATTTATTACCTTGGAATTATGGTTAAAGGAGAGCGAAGGTATATTGGCAACACTTGAAAAGAAGAACGAAAAACAGCAGCGGCAAATTTCAGAGTTTATTAAAGCTGGGAAACAGAGAGATCGCAAATTGAATTCTTTGGAAATGAAATGAAGTTCAACCACTCAAACCCTGGAGCAGAACAAAATCAAGATTACTGATTTGGAGAGTCGAAGCCACAGACTGAATTTGTGAATAATAGACTCAGTGAGGACATTGAGAGCCGGGATCTTACTCAGTTTTTTTCTCAATGCTTCATCTAAGAGCATTTTTCAATCTTTTTTATTGGTTTCCAAATAAAGAATATACAAATTGGAAGAGGAGTTTAACAAGTAGATAATATAAAAAAACATATAAACAGCATATAATGTCAAAATCAAATAGATAAAATGCTTCCTCTGGAATAATCCCAAAAATTGCTGTAAGTGGATTACGTTGAACATCCGCATCTATAACTTTAGATAATATTCCAAACACATCCCACCAAAAATTATTTAAACTTAACACATGAACAAAACAGTTGAGTCAGAGTAGCCACTTTTGTGTTACATCTGTCACAAATAGGGCTTATATTAGGAAAAAATATGTGCCAATTTATCTTTGGACATATGGGCCCTGTGTACTATCTTAAAAATTCTTAATGGAGGTCTTTGGCTCGGAGGTATTTTCTTCCCTTCCTGCACTCAACCGCACTCATCGGGCGCTGAAACCAAAACCACGTCATGTAATTCTTCGATGTCACAATGTGAATACTAAGGAGCACTTCATTCGGATTGCTCATCAGAAAGGAGTTACTGAGCATGAGAATCTTCAGTTTCATTTTGTTGAAGATTTTTGTCCTGAGGTGATGCAAGAAAGATTGCATTTTAAAATGGTGATGTCAGAATTATATCAGAGGAATCTTTGTCCAGCATTGTTATATCCCTTTCACCTAAGGGTTGCTCTGCCCAATAAATCATTCAAATGCTTTAAATCCGTGAATGAAGCAAAACAATTTCTCAAAGAGGTAAGCTTGAACGCAGATGTCTAATGTTTTGAAGATCAACATTTGAGCTTGGATGTCTCTGAAATTTACCATTCCTTTATGTCTGTGTGTATCTGGTTTATTAGTTAACAGCCAGCTTATAGATTTGGACACTTTAGAACTTTGCCCTTGGGTTGATTACAGTTGTACTGTGTTTTGACATTCGGATGTTTATGATGTTTCCATGTTAAAGTTTCTTTCTTTTTCCTTCATTGTTTTACTTTTTTTATTTTTAATTGTTTGCTTTTGAAAATCATTATGACTTTGATATGCTGATTATTTCCTTTTTCTTGAAATATTATTAAGATTGTATTTTGTGTCATTTTTTAAGACCTTTTCTTTTAAAATGGTCTGCAATTGGCTGTTTTTCTCTAACATCTGCTTGACATTCCTCTTGTAATATTTTGACTATGGGTGGTTTGTTTTTTATTTTTTTAAATTTGGAGATCTGCCTCAAGGGAGACGGGGGTAGGGAGGTTCTTAGATAGTTGTCTGGCTGTCTATTGGCCAGGTGTTCGGTCTTTGTGGGTGGGGTGGTAGGGCTATTTTTAGTCTAGTATTTTTCTTTTGGGCTGAATTGAAACTACAAAAATGTCTGTATTGTCGTAACTTCCGTTTCCTCTTTAAACTATTTTCCCTCCTCCTGATTCGTGAGTTTCCTATGCATTGTGGTTAACCCTTTACATACTACATTGTTTATTTAAGGAAAATGGATATTATTAATTAATTTTGTCATTATTAATTTTGTTTCATGGAATACGAACGGTTTGAATCATCCAATTAAATGGAAGAAGATTTTTAGAGTTTTTCATAGACTGAATGCTCAGATTATTTTTGCGCAGAAGACATGTGAGTAAGGAGGATAATCAGCACTTATTTAGGTTTTGGAAATGCCAACAGTTTCACTCTAACTCATCGACTAAGGTGAAAGGTGTTTCTTTTTTTTATATAGACTCCTAGATTTCATTTGTTCACTATGATACAATTTCAGACCAATATGATAGACTTCTATTAAACACCGGTTAACTTTATAACAATAAATTAGTTTTGGTTAATATTTATGCACTTAATACTGACTATCCTGAATTCCTTAAGCACTTTTTTGCATTTCTTCCCAATTTAAATGAATATATGGTAATAATGGGTGGAGATTTTAATTGTTGTCTGAAACGTATGATGGATAAGTCTGTGCCTAATCAGGTACTTACAAACAAATCTGCTATTTTTATTAATTCCTTCTTAGTTGACTCTGGAATTTTAGAAATTAGGAGGTTTTTACATCCTAATGAAAAAGAGTTCTCTTTTTTCTCATGTATATCATAATTACTCTAGATTCCTTTACATCTTTATTGATTCTCGATTAGTTTCATTTGTCACTGCCTGTGAATATGATACAATTGCCATTTCCGATCATGCACCTTTGAAATTATCAGTTAAGTTAACTGATGTAACCTTTGGTACTAAACAATGGCGGTTCAACTCTATTTTACTTCACGGCTTAAATTTTATTAATTTCATTAAAGGACAGATTGCCTTTTTCTTTTCAGCTAACTCAACGGAAGAAATTTTCAGTGGGATATCACGTGATGCCTTTAAAACATATATCCGAGGGTAAATTATTTCACACTCTGCTGGATTGAAGAATCAAATTAATAATGAAATACGTACATTGGTTGATAAGATTAAAGAAATTGATAGAAAATATTCTATTGCTCCCAATTTGAAGCTTTATAAAGAGAGAGTTGAACTTCAGATGCAACATCATTTGTTATTAACATCCCCGATTGAAAATCAGTTACTTAAAACTAAGGGTCATTTTATATATTTGGTGATAAATTGGGTAAATTATTGGTTAACCAATTAAAAGCTGCTTTGGCGAAACTTCAAATTAATAGGGTTCTTAAACGGATGGTACTTTGACGGTTGACCATGATGAAATTAACAATTTTTTTCAAGAATTTTATACCAATTTATACCAATCAGAATTTCCTGATGATTCTACCATAATGCATGAATTTTTAAGGAAATTAAATATTCTGAAATTATCAGTTGATGAACGTTTAGTATTAGACACACCCATTACTGAAGAGGAAATAAAGAATGCAATTTATTCATTGAATTCTGGTAAAGCACGTGGTCGGGATGAGTATACAGCTGAATTTTTAAAATCTTTTTCCGATTTACTTTCTCCCTGGTTAGGTAAAAAATTTTAAAGATGCTTTATTTGTATGTAAGTTACCACAAACATTTTACGAAGCATCTATTTATTTAATTCCTAAAAATGATAAAAATCTCACTGAATGTGCATCAGATTTGTGATATCTTTGTGAATGTTGAATCTAAAATCCTTTCTCAAATATTAGCAATTAGATTGTTGAAGATATTGCCTGCCACAAATTGTCTCCGAGCATCAGACAGGATTTATTAAAAATTATTATACACATTGTAATGTTTGGAGGTTAATGAACATTGTATAGACTACTTTATCTAAGACTCCAGAACGTGTTTTCTCGCTCGATGCCGAGAAGGCGTTTGATACATTTGAATGGGAATATTTGTTTAAAATTCTTGAGAAACTTAATTTTAGTCCAAAATTTATATCTTGGATCCAATTGATATAACATATATCTTTGGCTTCTGTTTCACTAATGATCAGAGATCCCCTTTCTTTAGGCTCTTCCAAGGTACTAGTCAAGGCTGTCCTTTGAAACCCTTACTATAAGATATTAGCCTGGAGACCTTGGCAATTGCTATTCGTGATTCACCCAGTATATTTGGCGTTACTCATGGGAATGGGACGCGTAAAGTATCACTATATGCAGATGACCTTTCGCTATATATTTCTAATCCAGAGAAATCCATTCCTGCAGTAATAACACAACTTGCTCAGTTTAGTAGTTTTTCTGCTTATAAACTGAATCTTAATAAAAGTGTGCTTTCTCCATTAAATATGCAAGTCTCAATTTATAGACAGTTACCATTTAGATTGCTTGCTGATTATTGTATTTATTTGGTTATTAAAATTACTAAGAGGCACAACGATTTATTTAAAGTTAATGTTTACCCTTAATTGATCATGCTAAACAATTGTTTACTAAATGGTCCCCATTATCCTTATCCTTGATTGGTTCCATTAATGCTATTAAGAGGATTATTTTACCTAAATATCAGTACCTATTTCAGGCGGTATCAATTTTTATCTCTAACTTTTTTATATATTATTGATTCTAAAATTTCTGCATATATATGGCAGAATAGAAATCCCAGGTTATATTGGAAATATTTACAGAAATCAAAAAAAGGAAGGCGGCTTGGTTTTGCCGGATCCTAGATTTTATTATTGGGAATTAATATTCGATATTTAACGTTTTGCACACAAGAGTTGGATGAACCTTGAGCGGGAGTCTCGACCGAAGTTTTCATTGGCTTCTATTTTACGGGCTGTGCTTTCCTTTGCACTTACTAAATTTAATAAGCAAATGGTAATTCCAATAATTAAGCATACAATAGGAATATGGTTTCAATGTTGGCAATTTTTTGGACCAAATAAATATATACTGTCAAGTTCTATGACATCTATTTTTTTCTTTCAACCATTTAGAATTGATCAAGCTTTTCTTTTATGGAAAACAAAGGGAATATCATGTTTTCGTGATTTATTTATGGATAATCTTTTACGGCTTTTGAACAGTTTTCTAATAAAAAATAATTTGCCTGGATCACTCTTTTTCAGATATTTACAGATTAGAAACCTTTGAATGTTATTTTGCCTTCCGTTCTGATATCACATCAAATTGAAGTTACGGAAAAAAATAAGTTTAAATCCAGATCAGAAGAGTTTAATATCATTTATTTATGATTTAATTATGAAAATACGCTTAGATACTTCTGATAAAATTAAGAATGAGTGGGAAAGAGAACTTGGGATACCTTTACCTATACAGAAATGGGAGAAAGTTCTGGAACTAGAAAATACCTCTTCAGTGTGTGTCAGACATGCCTTCATGCAATTTAAGGTGGGCTCATATGTACAAGGATAAGTCCTCGTCTAAAAAAAATATTGGAAGGGTATTTTGAGATATTATCTCAGTAGTTCTGTGTATTGATTTACAACCACATCCTATTACCGCAATTTTTGGAGGACCGGTGATAGACTATAGTCATTTATCCTCGTCAGCTTGTCGTCTAATTGCATTTGTTACATTAATAACCATCAGATCTACTTTACTTAAATGGAAAGATTCCAATCTCCCTACTACATTTGAATGGTTTTCCCAAACCATAGCATGTCTAAACTTGGAAAAAATTAGGAGTGGTACTGTGGATCCTTCGGTTGAATCTGAAGAGACTTTGAGGCCATTTATTCAATTTTTTCATATGATGTAAGTTGACCCTTTCCGAATCTTGTGTAATAAGTTTTTGTTCATGTTCAGAGGAGCAGAGTTAATGCCAAATAATTTCAGCCGTTGTAATATGACAGCCCAATTTTGTCTGTTTTTTTTAGTTTAGTGTTTTTTTTCTAGTTTACGATTTTTTTCTCCTGATATGATATCTCTTTCATGGTTAGTTGCTATGAGATTGGGAGGTTAAACTATATTTGTCATTTGGAATCTGTGCTTTTACATGTTAACCGACATTAATGTAATCCTAATCTCTTTGTATCATTATATTATTGCTATGCTTATTAAATTTGAAACTTAATAAAAAGATTGAAAAAAAAGGAAACTGGCTGTTACCAAGTGGACCAATCACAGTTCTTGCAGTCTGCGTCGCTGCGATGCGTAGTTGCATTTTTAGGAATGTGCGCGTTAGGCTACAGCATACGGTACAGCCCAGGTTGCAGCGTCGGGTACGCGGCTACGTAGAGCCTACGGCGTAGCCTCGACGGAGAAGAATAACTCAGGCTTCAATGTGTGGGAAGGGATTCACTTGGTCATCTCAACTACAGAGACACCAGCGACTTCACACTGGGTAGAGCAGTTTAATATACGGGGTGATAGCCACCACCCCCCCCCCCCCCCCACCTCCAGCCCGACCAAACTTAAGAAATCTCATTTGGGTGAATGCTGTGTGATGTGTCCCATGTTACAGATCAGTACCCCGAAGTAACAAACGATACACAATATGCAATTAAACGATTGAGCTCTATAATTCTTACTTTGCTTATAGGGTTAGTAAACAAACTGAAAAAAAGAAAAAGGGCCACTCTCTCCATTCATGTCTTCTCATCTCTCGCCAGCAAAAACCCGTGAAAATCTCTCTTCCAGACTCACAAGAAAGAATATTTCTGTCATTGGATAGCCCCACACTGGAAAACCCTACATCCTCTAGTCGTAACCTAAACATTGCTGCTACAGAGAAACCATTACCTCAGCAGCGAAACATTACAGAGGGGCCGTTACTTCAGCAGTGAAACCTTACAGCGTGTTACACTACCGGGTTCACACTGGGGAGAAAGTTTCAATAAGCTGCATGCTGAATATTTATCCATCAGCGTTGCTGAATGCAATTTCGAGAGTGACTGTCAGTGCTGAACTCTGCAATTATTGGTGCTGCTCACCACACCCAGTTCTGCACCCGGGTCACCAGGCACGGGAGGAGTATCTTCTGCTGCATATTCACCTTTAATGGGCCTAGATCTGTGACAAATAAATCAGTTCTATATTAAACGCTGTCTCCGGTACTTAGTGAATTTATTACACACCTACTGTACAGCAGAGAGTCAACTCAGGCCGGCTGGACCCTGCCAGTGATTCTGTTCCACAGCAGATCTTACAAATCCTCCCCTGTTGTTCACCTCTCACTCTCCCTGTGAATGAGTTCCAAATAGTCACCACTCTGTGGGCGAAGAGGTTTCCCTTGAATTCTCTGCAGACCAAAGAAGTCGAGCTGACTGCAGTTCAGTCTGAGATGTTCTTCGCCCCTCAAATCTCTATGCATCACAAAGAGGAAGTAGGATTCTAAAGCTAAGGTGACAAAACCGTGGCTGATAAGAGAAACCAAAGAAAACATAAAAACCAAGGAGAGGGCATAGAGCAAAAATCACTAGTATGTAGGAGGATTGGGAAGATTTTAAAAACCAACAGAATGCAACTAAAATAATTAAGAAGGAAAAGATGGAACACTTAAGTGAGCTAGCCGGTAATATTAAAGAGGATACCAAATGTTTCTTCAGGTAATTATAGTGTAAAAGAAAGGCGTAAGCGGATATCGAACCACTGAAAAATGATGATGGAGAGGTAGTAATGGGCTGGGGGTGCAAGGTGATGGCAGATGAACTGAATAAGTACTGTACATCACTCTTATCTCTCGAAGACCCCGGCAGGAATATGGAAGTACCAGATGTCAGTGGACTGAATGTGTGAAGTTACGTTACTCGGGAGAAGGTTCTTGGGATGGTCTGAAGATAAATAGGTTCACTGTACCAGATGGTGTACACCCCAGAGATCTGAAAGAGGTGGCTGAAGAGATGTGGAGGCGTTAGCAATGATTTTTCGAGAATCGTTAAGGAAATAAAATCCTAAGTTTTTTTCTCCTTCACTACTCCCCCTCTCGCAGTTTCACCCATCACCGACCACTTCTTCTACCCTTTTCACCCCCACACTTCTTCCTCTGACGTCTCATCTTCCCCCCCCCCCCCCAGTCCTGACGAAGGGTCTCGGCCCGAAACGGTGACTGTTTACTATTTCCCATATATGCTGCCTGGCCTCCTAGGTTCCTCCAGCATTTTGTGTTTGTGTTGCTTGGATTCCCAGCATCCACAGAACTTTGCAGTTGATACAGATAAGAGACAGATAGTTTGGAGTAAAGCTGCAGTCTGCAAAATGACTTCGATAGGTTTGGAGAACGGGCAACGAAGTCGTGGATGAAATGTACGGAAATGTACAGTGTATGCAAATGTACGGTCATGTACAATTGTGGAAGGAATAAGAGCGTAGAGAAAAAATAAATAAATGGGAGAAAATTCAAAAATCAGAGGTGCAGAGGTACTTGGGAATCCTTGAGCAGGAGTCCCTAAAGGTTTGCTTGCAGATTGTGTTGATGAAGGATGACAACTGTAATGTTAGCATATAAGAATAAGGATGTGACTCTGTGGCTTTAAAACGCATTGGTCAGATCGCTCTTGGTGTATTGTGAGCAGTTTACAACCTGCGAAAACAGATGTGCTCGTATTGGAGCGGGTCCGGAGCAGGTTCATGAGCAACGAAAGGGCTAACGTATGAGGAGCGTTAGACGGCTTTGACCCTGTACTCGCTGGTATAGAAGAAAGAGAGGGGATCTCATTGAAACCTATTAAATATTGAAAGGCCTCGACAGCGTGGCTCTGAAGAAGATGCACACTATACTGTGTGAGTCTGGGACCACAGGTCACAACCTCAATGTATCGGAAATCCACTGAGAGCAGAGATGAGGAGGATTTTCTTTAATCAGGGAGTGGTAAATCTTTAGAATTTATTGCCACGGACGGAGTAGAGGCCAAGTCATTGAGTGTATTTTAAGTGGATGTTGAAAGATTATGGGGAGAAGGCAGGAGAATGGGGTTGAGAGATAATCAATTGGACAGGAACGAATGGCGGAGGAGACTCGATTGACTGACCAGCCCCTGTCTGATATCTCATGGCTCATGGTCTGAAGAAGAGGCCGGTGAGGTTGCATTAGGGTTAGGATATTGTTAGGGTATCCACGTCTGGATTATTGTATTCAGTTATAGGAAAGAGGACGCTAAGCTGGAATAAGTGCAGAAAAGATTTACGAGAATGCTGCCGATACTCGAGGCACTGAGTTCTGGAGAGAGGTTGGGCAGGTTGGGACTTCACACCTTGAAGTGCAGGAGATTGAGGTGACCTTATGCAGGTGTTCCAAACTATGAGTGTACAGAAATGGGGAATGTGCGCAGTTGAGTGATCTCGGCCTTTTCTCCTTGGAGCGACTGAGGATGAGAGGTGACCTGATAGACGTGTATAAGATGATGAGAGACATTGATCGTGTGGATAGTCAGAGGCTTTTTCCCAGGGCTGAGATGGTTGCCACAAGAGGACACAGGTTTAAGTTGCTGGGGAGTAGGTACAAAGGAGATGTCAAGGGTAAGTTATTTACACAGAGAGTGGTGAGTGCGTGGAATGGGCTGCTGGCAACGATGGTGGAGGCGGCTACAATAGGGTCTTTTAAGAAACTACTGGATAGGTACATGGAGCTTAGAAAAATAGAGGGCTATGGGTAAGCCCAGTAATTTCTAAGGTCGGAACATGTTCCTCACAACTTTGTGGGCTGAAGGACCTGTATTGTGCTGTACGTTTTCTATGTTTACTTTTCTTTTACCACATTTTTGTGGAATCAACAACCAGAAGGCACCGGTTTAAGGTGAGAGAGGATTGATTTAATAGTGATCCGGGGGACAATTATTAATCCACTCTCACTTCCGGTTCATTGTTTAACTAACATGATGAGTGCACTGTCAGGTTGGAGGAGCAACAACTCATATTACATCCGGGTAGTTTACAACCTGATGGCATGAACATCGACATCTTTAACTTCTACCTCTACCTTTTTTTTTCATCAACCCACAGGCCCGTCTCCTCCATTCTGTCTCCACACTTCTCTCTTCCCCACTGCGGATCGTCTCCCTCTGGTTCCTCTTTTACTTCCTTTTGTCCCATGGCCCGCTCTCTTATCGTATCAGATTCCTTCTTTTCAGTCCTTTGCATTTTCCACCTACCACCTCACAGCCTCTCACTTCATTTCCCACCTCCCCCACCCACTCACCTTCACTCTTATCTGGCTTCACCTATCACCTACCAGCTTGGACTCTTTCCACACCCCGCACCATCTTATTCCGGCTTCTCCCCACTTCCAATCCTGATGAAGGGTCTCGGCAGGAAATCTCTCTTTGGCTTTACCCCCTCTATAGAAGCTACCTGACCTCCTGACTTCCTCTAACATTTTGTGTCTGTTACTCTGCATCTCCAACATCTGCAGAATCTTATTGGGACAGAGTGCAGAATGCAGAGACTACATCGGGTCTCACTAATGTCGAGGAGGCCACACCTGGAAAACTGAAAACAGTAGATGATCCCAACAAGCACGATGTTGAAAAGTTGCCTCAAATGGAAGGACTGTTTGGGACCCTGACTAGTGGTGAGGAGAGTGGTTTGGGGCATCTCTGGCACTTCATCCACTTGCAGTTGGCTTCCAGCCCCTACACCCCTTCTTATCGCTGTAAACCTCTCCCTTTTGTGGACAACACTGCCACTTGATGGTGATTTACCACAATAACAGGACCCCCTGATTTGTGGACTCCATTGTCACCAGGTGGCGCTCTGCCGCAATAACGCTGAGAGACAGAAATGTGACGCTGCAGCCTGCTGAAATGTTTATTCAAGATTCAGGGTTGTTTAATTCCATTTCCAGCAGACACGTGTAAATGAGGTCGACATAATTATTACTCCGGCTCCAATACAGCACAAAAACACAACAGTAACAACATATATCCACAGCTTATATACTGTGCACGGACTGATTGTATGTCCATAAAGTGACGCTCGGCATAGGATGCCTGCATATAAGATGACAGACAGGAAATGATAAAGTAGAGGTGTTTGGTGTTGTGGAAGTATGGGTTAGTGGGCAGAGATATTTATCAGCTTTACTGCTTGGGAAAAGGAGCTGTCCCAGAGGCTGGTAGTCCTGGTGAGGACGCTGTGTATTTACCCCCGATGGGAGTGAGACAAATAGTCCATGAGTGTGATGGGTGAAGGTAGATTGTGATAATTAGGTTGGTGCTTGATCTCAAGAGAAGGAATTTGGAAAATACCAATGAGATGCCTTTTAGATCAGCTTGGAATTGTGTAGCTGGCTGGTGGCGTAGTGGCATCAGTGGCGGGAAGTCCTGAGTTTGAATCCAGCCGGCACCCATCTGTGCTGGGTTAAGAGCTGGTGATCTCTTTAAAAAAAATCTCACCCGGCAGAAGGCAAATACAACAATGGCAAGCCATTGCTGTAACTAGCCTAGCACACGATTTCCCAATACGTCAGAGGAAATCGCCTGCTAAGTTGAAAATTCCGGATGTGACCTACCTTCCCTTTGCAATTGTGCCCACTAGGGAAAAGTTAATTCTGGAATGAACCAAATTTGATTGGGGAGCTTTTGGTAAAGGGAGCATGTGGATACAGTGATAATAACATGACTGAATTCACCCTTCACTTTGAGAGGGGAAAGGTAAAACAAGATGCATTATTATTGGTGGAGTGAAAGGAACTACGGAGGCACTGGAGAAGAGCTTACCAAAGTTGATTGGAAGGGGACACTAGCAGGGATGATGGCAGAATAGCAATGGCTGGAGTTGCTCCACTTGACAGCCTCAGGGTCGAAGAGAAACACATCATATACCATCTGCGTAGCTCCAACCTGAAGGCATGAATATCGATTTCTCCTTCCAGTAAAAGAAAATCACAGCCCATTGCCTTTCCTTCTACTTACTCCCGAATAACGTAACTTTACACATTCTGACCACTGACATTTGGGACTTCCATATTCCTGCCAGTGCCTTCCACAGATAAGAGTGAGTACAATACTTATTCAGTTCATCAGCCATCACCTTTCACCCTCACCCCATTATTCCCTCTCCAGCATCATTCTCCAGTGGTTTGATATCCATTTCTGTCTCTCTTTTACACAATATGTACCTGAAATTAAAAATGGTATCCTCTTTAATATTACTGGCTAGCTCATCTATGTATTCCATCTTTTACTTCTTAATGGTTTTGGTTGCATTCTGTTCATTTTTAAAACTTCCCAATTCTCTAACTGCCTAGTAATTTTTGTTCTGTGCCCTCTTTGGTCTTTATGTTGTCTTTGGTTTCTCTTAGTAGCTACGGTTTTGTCACCTTACCGTTAGAATACTACTTCCGGCGCCGACCTGAGCGGCAGCCTTTTCCAGCTGCTCCCGAGATTTGATAAATTGATCATTCTTTTTTAGGTTGTTTCTTTCTTTTTTTAGTCATAGTGTTATGTTTAGTATTTATTTAATGTTATGTTTGGTATTTATTAATATTGAGATGGAGAGAAAGTTGTATTCGAGAAACCAGCTACTTGCGCTGAGAAAGGTGCAAGTCAGTGTTGCGCAACAGATCCAGATCCCGAACGAAATTAAACGGAGGTTCCGCGGCTCCAGGGCTGGAAAACTGCGCAGAGATAAGTGGAAGGAGATGAAGAGGCGTTATAAACCCGCTGTTCCTTCGGTCATTATGGGGAACGTGAACTCGCTGCCAAATAAATTGGATGAGCTAGCCTCATTAGTAAGGAATGTTAAAGAATACAAGGAATGCAGTTTAATGTGTTTTTCCGAAACATGGCTGACGGCTAACATCCCGGATGTAAATGTAGAATTACCTGGTTTTACTACGGTAAGATTTGACAGAGATGCCAAAAAGCGTGGGAAGAAGAAAGGAGGGGACTCGCTGTCTACATTAACGAAAGATGGTGTAACCCCGGGCATGTGAGTACAAAGATCTCCGTTTGTGAAAGAGATATTGAGCTGATCGCCGTGAGTATGAGGCCATATTACCTGCCTCGAGAATTCGCAAGCGTCATTGTGGTGAATGTGTATGTCCCGCCGCGTGCCGACGCAACGGTAGCGTGCGACGTCATCAGCTCCGCTGTTGCTAGGCTTCAGGCACAGCACCCTGAGGCACTGGTGATAATTACAGGGGACTTCAACCATGTGACTTTGGACAAGACACTACCTGCTTTCTCCCAGTACGTGGATTGCTACACCAGGGGTAATAGGACTATTGACCTACTGTATGCAAACGTAGAGGAGGCATATAGTGCATCCCCACTGCCTTCATTGGGGAAAGCTGATCACAACCTGGTTTTGTTACAACCCAGATATAAATCAATTGTGATGAGGCATCCCACTACCACACGCTCTTTTAGGAAGTGGACTCCTGAAGCTGAACAGGCCCTGAGAGACTGCTTCGGTACTACTAACTGGGATGTACTGCAAGGGGGGCTATGTGGGGGCGTTGAGGAGGTCACTGAATGCACAACGGACTATATTAACTTTTGTGTGGATGCAGTTGTCCCTGTTAGAACTGTTCGCTGCTATCCAAATAATAAGCCCTGGATCACTAGTCACATCAAAGGCCTCCTAAACCAGAAGAAGAGGGCCTTTAAAGATGGTGATCGGTTGGAGCTTAAAAGAGTTCAGAAGGAACTCAGAGTACAGATAAGGGGGGCAAAGGAGCAGTATAGGAGGAAGCTAGAACAAAAGCTGCAGAAAAAAAGCATGAAGGAGGTGTGGGATGGGATGAAGATCATCACCGGATGCGGTGCAAAGCGGGGGGCGAACATAAGTGGAGATGTGGAGAAAGCGAACCAGCTGAACAACTTCTTCAACAGGTTCGACAGCTCAATCTCATCCTCACCGCAGAAATCCACACCAGGCTTACTTCCCTCACAGGAAAATAGCCACTCACAGGAGACCTTGCCCACGCCCAGGATTACGGCTGCACAGGTGGAAGGTCAACTGAGGAAGATCTGTACTAGCAAGGCGGCTGGACCGGATGGAGTTTCCCCACGATTACTGAGGGCCTGTGCGACTGAGCTGGGAGAACCACTACAGCGCATCTTCAACATGAGCCTGGAGCAGAGAAGAGTACCCAGACATTGGAAAACATCTTGTATTGTCCCGATACCGAAGAAACCACAACCAAAGGAGTTGAATGACTTCAGACCTGTTGCCTTGAGGTCGCACGTGATGAAGACCATGGAGCGGCTGATAATACAGAATCTGAGGCCACAAACCAGGCACGCCCAGGATCCTCTTCAGTTTGCGTATCAGGAGAAGGTGGGAGTGGAGGATGCTATCACGTATTTGCTGCACAAATCACTCTCTCACCTAGAGGGGGTCAGTTGTGCTGTGAGGATTACATTCCTTGACTTCTCTAGTGCCTTTAACACCATCCAGCCCAAGATCTTAAGGCACAAACTAACGGAGATGGGAGTAGACTCTCACATGGTGGATTGGATAGTGGACTACTTGACAGATAGACCTCAGTATGTGCGGTTGGGAGACTGTAGGTCTGACACGGTGGTCAGCAGCACAGGGGCGCCGCAGGGAACCGTGCTCTCTCCGGTCCTGTTCACCCTGTACACATCAGACTTCCAATATAACTCGGAGTCCTGCCATGTGCAGAAGTTCGCTGATGACACGGCCATAGTGGGGTGTGTCAGGAATGGACAGGAGGAGGAGTACAGGAAACTGATACAGGACTTTGTGATATGGTGCAACTCAAACTACCTGCGTCTCAATATCACCAAGACCAAGGAGATGGTGGTGGACTTTAGGAGATCTAGGCCTCATATGGAGCCAGTGATCATTAGTGGAGAATGTGTGGAGCAGGTTAAGACCTACAAGTATCTGGGAGTACAGTTAGACGAGAAGCTAGACTGGACTGCCAACACAAATGCCTTGTGCAGGAAGGCACAGAGTCGACTGTACTTCCTAAGAAGGTTGGCGTCATTCAATGTCTGTAGTGAGATGCTGAAGATGTTCTATAGGTCAGTTGTGGAGAGCGCCCTCTTCTTTGTGGTGGCGTGTTGGGGAGGAAGCATTAAGAAGAGGGACGCCTCACGTCTTAATAAGCTGGTAAGGAAGGCGGGCTCTGTCGTGGGCAAAGTACTGGAGAGTTTAACATCGGTAGCTGAGCGAAGGGCGCTGAGTAGGCTACGGTCAATTATGGATAACTCTGAACATCCTCTACATAGCACCATCAAGAGACAGAGAAGCAGTTTCAGCGACAGGTTACTATCGATGCAATGCTCCTCAGACAGGATGAAAAGGTCAATACTCCCCAATGCCATTAGGCTTTACAATTCTACCGCCAGGACTTAAGAACTTTTTAAAAGCTATTATTAATGCTTTTTGAGATAGTGATTTAGATGTATATCATATTTTTTACTGAGTTAAGTATTGTATGTAATTAGTTTTGCTACAACAAGTGCATGGGACATTGGAAAAAAGTTGAATTTCCCCATGGGGATGAATAAAGTATCTATCTATCAATCTATCTATCTTCCTCTTTGTGATGTGTATATCCCGTCACTTCCAGATTGCTTCCAGAAATTCCAGCCATTGCTGCTCTTTTTTCATCCCTGCCCGTGTTCTTTCCAAATCAATTTTGACCGATTTTTCTCTCAGGCCTCTATAATTCTCTTTTTATTCATATCTGACTTTAGTTTCTCCTTCTCTAATGTCGGGGTGAATTTGATCATATTAAGATCACTTATCCCGAAGGGTTCTTTGAACTCAAGTGACCTAATTAATTCCGGTTCATTACAACACCCAATCCAGAATAGCTGATCCCCAAGTGGGCTCAACCACGAGCTGCTCTAAAAAAAAATGCATCTTGTAGGCACTCTAGGAATTCCTCCTCTTGAGACCAACACCATCCTGATTTTCCTAATCACCTGCATGACAATCCCCCATGACTATTGTAACATTGCCCTTTTGGCACTCATTTTCTATCTCTCATTGTAATTTGTGGACCACACACTTACTACTGTTTTGGGGTCACTATACAATTCCCATCAGGGTCTTTTGTACATTTGCTATTCCTTGATACTACCCACAGATTCTACACCGCCCAACCCTATGCCACCTCTTATTTAATGATTTTATTTAATATTTTACCAACAGAGCCACACAACCCCACGCCAGGCTTGTTATTTCACTAAACATATAAATATCTGGGAAACAGGAAGACCTGCAGATGCAAGAAATCGAGAGAAATTCACACAAAGTGCTGGAGAAGCTCAGCAGGTCAGGCAGCATCTATGGATGGGAATCAACATTTCCGGCCATGACCCTTCACCGGGACTCGTGATAACCACGTATCTGAAAAATCAACAAGCAAAAGCAACAGAAAGTAGTGCAATATTGGGAAAACCTTTGACAAAATTTATTTCAAGGCTTTAAAAAACTGCCGAACAGAGCTCAATAGTTAACAAATACAACAAAGGCAATAAACACTTCCATCAATACCGACATTGACTTTTTTTAATGAAAATATCTTAGTCCCATTTCAATCAGTAAAATTTACAAAGATAAGTAAGAACTGAAATGACAAGTTTAGAAAAAACTACTTACACTCAAACCCACTGAGATTAACACGACCTTGGACAGAAGGAGGAACAGGAATAACACACATGAGAAAGAAATCACACAGGACCATAACACAAAGGAGCAGATTCGGCCATTCGGCCCATCGAGTCTGCTCCACAATTTCATCATGAGTGGATCCAATCTGCCCTTTAGTCCCATTCCCCCACCTTCTCACCGTAACCTTTGATGCCCTGACTACTCAGATACCTATCAATCTCTGCCTTAAACACACCCAATGACTTGCCCTCCACTGCTGCCCGTGGCAACAAATTCCATAGATTCACCACCCTCTGACAAAAAAAAATTCTCCGCATCTCTGTTCTGAATGGGCGCCCTGCAAACCTTACATCATGCCCTCTTGTACTAGATTCCCCAGTCACTCTCGAAGTTGCATTCAGCAATGGGGATAGAAAAATATCCAGCCTACAGCTTATTGAAACTTTCTCCCTAATGTGAACCCGGTCGTGTGTTACAAGGTTAGATTACTGAGTGAATCCCTTCCCATATTCACAGCAGGTGAACGGCCTCTCCCCAGTGGAACACAATGATGCAGCCTTGGTGGCGACGGTTGAGTGGATCTCTTCCCAAAGCCTGAGCAGATGATCTGTGGTGTGAACTCGCTGGTGTTTTAATAGATGAGATGATCGTGTGAATGCCTTCCCATATTCGCAGGTCGACGGTCTCTCCCCAGTGGAACTCACTGGTGTGCCAGCAGATCAGATGACTGAGTGAATCCCTTCTCAGAATCTGAGCGGGTGAAATCCCTCTCTGCAGTGTGAACTGACTGGTGAGTCACTAGGTGAGATGATGTGGTGAATCCTTTCCCACAGTCTGAGCAGGTGAACGGCCGCTCCCCAGTGTGAACTAACTGGTGTGCTTGTAGTCTACCTAACTGTGTGAATCCCTTTCCACAGTCTGAGCAGGTGAGCGACCTCTCCCCAGTGTGAACTCGCTGATGAGTCTGTAGGTTGGATGACTGAGTGAATGTCTTTCCACAGACTGAGCAGGTGAATGGCTTCTCCCCAGTGTGAACTGACTGGTGTCTCCGTAGGTGAGATGCCTGAGTGAATCCCTTCCCACAGTCTAAGCAGGTGAACAGCCTCTCCCCAGTGTGAACTCGCTGGTGACTCTGTAGGTTGAATAATCGAGTGAATCCTTTCCCACAGTCTGAGCAGGTGAACAGCTTCTCCCCAGTGTGAACTTGCTGGTGTCTCTGTAGGTTAGATGACTGAGTGAATCTCTTCCCACAGACTGAACAGATGAAATCCCTCACTGCAGTGTGAACTGACTGGTGAGTCACTAGGTGAGATGATGTGGTGAATCTCTTCCCACAGTCTGAGCAGGTGAACGGCCGCTCCCCAGTGTGAACTAACTGGTGTGTTTGTAGGCTACCTAACTGTGTGAATCCCTTTCCACAGTCTGAGCAAGTGAACGGCTTCTCCCCAGTGTGAACTCGCTGGTGTGTCTGCAGGTTGGATGACTGAGTGAACGTCTTCCCACAGACTGAGCAGGTGAATGGCTTCTCCCCAGTGTGAACTGACTGGTGTCTCCGTAAGTGAGATGCCTGAGTGAATCCCTTCCCACAGTCTGAGCAAGTGAACAGCCACTCCCCAGTGTGATCTCGCTGGTGACTCTGCAGGTTGAATGATCGAGTGAATCCTTTCCCACAGTCTGAGCAGGTGAACAGCTTCTCCCCAGTGTGAACTTGCTGGTGTCTCTGTAGGTTAGATGACTGAGTGAATGTCTTCCCACAGACTGAGCAGGTGAAATCTCTCACTGCAGTGTGAACTGACAGGTGAATCAGTATGTGAGATGATGTGGTGAATCCCTTCTCACAGACTGAGCAGGTGAACGGCCTCTCCCTAGTGTGAACTCTCTGATGTACCTTCAGTTCAGATGACTGAGTGAATCCCTTCCCACAGTCTGAGCAGGTAAACAGTTTCTCCTCAGTGTGAATTCTTTGATGGATCTTCAGTTTAGATGAGCAAGTGAATCCCTTCCCACAGTCCGAACAGGTAAACGGCCACTCCCCAGTGAGAACTCGCTTGTGAGCCATTAGGACAGATGACCGAGTGAATCCTTACCCCATAAATTCAGCAGATGACCAGCCTCTGCCCAGTATGAACTGACTGGTGTGTCCACAGGTGGGAAGACTGACTGCATCCCTTCTCACACACAGCACAGGTGAATGGCCTTGCCCAGTGTAAACTTGCAGATATACATTCAGTTGAAATGACCGACTGAATCCATTCCCACTGTCTGAGCAGATGAATGGTTTCCCCCCTGATTAAAATGATGGACATGCCAGTAAGTCAGATGACCGTGTGAATTCCTCCCCACAGTCTGAGCAGGAAGGATGATCGAGTGAATCCCTTGCTCCATTTCTTAATTATCTGGACAGAGACAGCAAAACTATATTCGAGATTTCCGTAGACAAATTTCTTGTCATTTGTAACCTGTAAAAAGATTTTAAAAATCCATCAATGGGTGCAGGACAACATTTCAGATCACTTGAGTTGTCAAGGTGTGAACTGACATCACACTGTTACAGTGAAGTTCAACACAATTTGGATGGAGAAATCATCTTCTAACTGGGCACAGTGCTGGTATCTGGAATGAGCATTGAATGCTCTGATGCTCTTCCTGTCTCTCTAAGAATGGGGCACTTCTGCCATCTCCAATCTGTGACTTGGCTCAGTTTGACTGTCTCCATTGGTATTATTCCCTGTTCCCACTGAGCTGCATGGGTGCCTGGCCCCACAGTAACTGAAACACTCTCACACAAGTAGCCGGTAGTGTATTCCACGCACCCACCACTCTCTGTGTAAAATACTTACCCCTGACATCCCCTCGGTATCTACTTCCAAGCACCTTAAAACTATGTCCTCCCGTGTTAGCCACTTCAGACCTGGGGAAAAAAAACTGGCTATCCACACGATCAATGCCCCTCATCATCTTATACACCTAAAAACGGCTCGAAACATAAACAAGGAAAATGTACACTGCTTTGAGGATTTCTTAGAAGTATACAACATTATGAGGGTATAGATAGGGTAAATGCAAGCAGCTTTTTCCACTGAAGTTGTGTGGGATGACAACCAGAGGTCATGGGTAAGTGGGGAAGGTGAAAATGGTGATGGTCCCGGTGCAGGTATTTGCATTAGACAGCTTAAATGTTTTTGGCATTGACTAGATGGGCCAAATATCCTGTTTCTGTACTGAACTTCTCCATGTTTCTATGACAGAGAAGCTGGCCAAACTTGTTTGGATGGGAAAAGGTAGGAGTGACAACGGAGCAGCAATGGCTGGAGTTTCTGGGAGCAACTCGGGAGCTGAGTTATCGATACATCTCAAAGAAGTGGAAGCATTGGAAAGGCAGGAGGACATATCCATGACTAAAATGGGAAGCCAAAGCCAATATAAAAGCCAAAGAGAGGGCAAACAAAAGAGCAAAGACTATTGGGAATCTTTTAGAAACCAACAGCAGACAACTTTAAAAAAAAGCCAGATGAGCTCAGGGCGTGGAATCCTGATATTGTAGTCATTAATGGATCTTGGTATCACCCAACAGTCTGAGGCATTTGGAGGAACAAAATATCTGGGGCCTCAATATCTCTTGAAAAGCAAGGTTCCCTGCACCTGTAACTTTTCATCTTTTATTTTGGCAGGCACATCCAATCTCTACATCCTCAAAATTTCACTGCTGAAGGCCTCCCACTTACAAGAACTCTGTTGCCAGGAATGAGCCTGTTCCAAACCACACTTGTCAGATGTTTCGGATACCATCAAAATTGACCTTTCTCCAATTTAGAATCTCAACCCGTAATCCAGACCTCTCTTTTTCCATCTTTACTTTGAATCTCATGGCATTATGATCACAAATTCTGTCACCAGCCCTGGATCATTTCCTAACAGCTTATTGTTCACTTCTATATCAGAGATTCAACATACTGATTAAGGGCACATTTGACAAACTTTACCCCATCTAGTCCTTTTACAGTATGGGAGTCCCATTCAATATATGGAAAGTTAAAATCACTTACTGAATCAACCTTTGTTTATTGGCATGGTCCGCAATCTCTCTACCAAGTTGTTCCTCTAAATCCCTCAGACTGTTGGGTGCAACCAAATTCCAATAATAGCTACAATATCATAATTCCCTGTCCTGAGCTCATCGGGCTTTCCTACAATGCTTCTTGCATTGTGATATACACAGCTCAGCACATTCATCACACTATGCTCAATCATTTGATTGCTGACTCTGTCTGAGGTCTGAACAACATCTGACTGGTGTCAAGAAAACAAACTCTCCCTCATTGTCACAAAAACAAAGCTGATTGTGGATTACAGGAGGAATGGAGACAGGCTAACCCCTGTTGACATCTATGGATCTGGGTTTAAGAAGGTGAACAGCTTTAAATTCCTCAGCATAAACATCACCAAGGATCTCACATTGTGTGTACATACCGGCTGTGTTGTGAAAAGAGAACAGCAGGCCCTCTTTCACCACAGATGGTTGAACAAGTTGGGGATGGGGACCCAAAATCCTGAGGACATTCTACAGGGACACAATTGAGAGCATCCTGACTGGCTGCATCACTGCCTGGTATGAGAACTGTGCTTCCCTTAATCGCAGGAAATGGCAGAGAGTGGTGCAGACAGTCCAGCGCATCTGTAGATGTGAACTTTCCACTATTCAGGACATTTACAGGGACAGGTGTGTCAAAAGGCCCAAAGGATATCAGGGACCAAATTCACCACAACTACAAACTGTTCCTGCTGCTACCATCCAGGAAATGGTACCACAGCAAAAGTACCAACAGGCTCTGGGACATTATCTTCTACCAGGCCATCAAACTGATTAATTCATGCTGATACAATTGCATTTCAATGTTATATTGACTGTCCTATCTACAAACTATCTATTATATATTACTATTAATTACAAATTGCATATTGTGGTGAAGATGTAATGTAAAGATTTCTACTCCTCATGTGTAGGAAGGATGTATCGAATAAAGTCAATTCAATTCAATTCACCCTCTCCACTATCTGTTCTGTCATTCTGGCTCCCATTTCCCCTGCATCTTATTTTAACCACACCACCCTCTCCACCCACACTAGCACTAGCAAGCCTTACTGCTAGGATATTAGTCCCCTCCTGTTCTGTTCCCCTAACTAATGAATTCACTATCACCTCTTTGACTGTTCTCTGTCAGGTAATCTACCCTCCCACCCCCCCAACAGTTTCTGAAGTGTTCCACCTATTGTTGTGTGGGATAGCAACAAGAGTACTCTGCAATGGCTATTTAACTTCATTCCCCTTCCTGATTCTCACCCAGTTTCCTGTGTCCTGCACCTTGTGTGTAACTCACCTCTCTTCATTTCATATCTATCTCCCCCTCCAACTCCTGGATGATCCACAATTCATACACTTCCAGTTCCAACTCCTTAAAGTGCTGGGTTACAAGCTGCAGCTGGATGCACATCTTGTTGGTGAGGGAATCAGGGACACTGGAGGTCTCCCCACCTTCCCACCAATGTCCCCTCTAATTTGTAATGACCAGTGTGCACATAAATCATGTACTGTGCATTTTTTTTTACCCAGTGACATGTGCATAGTGAATTTTATACAGAGAGGTAATTAGTTTCACAGCCAGCAAATCACTGTTGATAAGTACTTTGATCTCCCGAGTTCGATCAAATTCATCTGCACTCTCTCACAACCTATGTAGCAGGCCTGTAACGGGTAATGAAGGATTTTCTCACCAGAGCTTTTGTACATTGTCCATATGTGGTTTGCTTGCTAAATTATGCTTTAAAAAGTCAGATTTGCAAATATTACTCCAAGTCTTTCCACTTGCAAATTCTCCAGCACCTCTTGCATTGCCACAATACACACAGGTAACACCAGTTTCTATATTGGACATAAATATTTCCCCTGAACCCTCTTGAGGAATTGAAGATATATAAAAAAATTCATTTTGAACATATGTAACCTCTGGCTAGAAGAATAATTGGGACTGAATAGGAATATTTGAACCGAAGTAAACACTGTCTTCAGTGGTTAGCCAGGACAGGCTCATTACCAGTTCTCTGTGGCTTGCAGAGAGACACATTGAGAGCTGATAACATTGTATACTGTACTGTTGTTAGTTGATACCATTATACATTGTACCCTCATTTGAGTAAAGGGAGGAAGACTCGCTGATAAGGACAGGAATGAACATCTGTTTGTAATTAAGTCAGGGCCTTGCAAAGGGAATGACTGATAAGGACTGGACAGTACATCCATCCATAATTAAAACCTCGATATAGCAAACTCTGTTAAGATTTGCAATTAAGATTTGTAATTAAGATTTGCACCAACACACTTGGTGGGCGTACCAGTTCAAATAACATCTTGCAATAGTAATGCATGGGGTGTACTATGAATAAATATACGGCTGTAACCCAAGTCAGTCAACTTGTCAGATGGTGGCAGTGCTTACGTGCCTTCCCTTTGACAACAGGAGCTCAAACTCCTGCAGGAGAATGTGCAATAAACTGTGGTGTCAATAAGAAGCTGTTCTCTCGAGTTTTATTCAGATTCAGCTTTAACATTTGGCATCACGAACAGGATCTCAATATGCAGAGCACCGAGCAGATGGGCTGAGTAAGCATCTGGACCACTCTGGGGACCGTGGAGACTGACCGGGTACCCAATAGGTATTTTACATTTGTCACTCACCGTCAGTTCCTTTGGACGTACGGTGCCTCGCCCAAGGCTGATCACATACCTTAACAGGATCGGGAAAAAAATCTGTCGGGAGACTTGTATGAGGTAGGCAAAATTTTTACTATGTGGGCAGGAGGCAGTATTGGATAAAATTTATTAAGTGGCCAGGAGGCGGTACTCGGTAAACTTTACTAAGTGGGCAGGAAGCAGACAAGTCAGGTAAATTCATCAATTAAGCAGGAGGTGCCTGCCGGGTAAATTTATCTGATTGTTAATTGAGCAGGAGGCTTTGTGCCCGATAAATTACTTAGAGATAATCGGTTAATTGCAGTCGATTGATACGAGTGTGCCAGGAGCAGCCCTACACAATTTTATGTGAGAGTTTTCCAGACAAGGAAAAAGATTTTCAAATGTTGAGTGCAGCACTCAAAATGTGGCCACGGACGGAGGGGGGGTGGGGGAGCCTGCGTTATTACCTCATGAGAACAAGCAGTAAATCTGATATGGAAAAAGAACTGAGGAAAGAAGTGGAAATTGTTGAAAAGGGAATGGAAGGAAAAGGCAGATGTAAAATGGAACTTTGTCAGCTATGCCACTGATGGCCTAGTGGCTTCAGCGTTGGACTTCGAGGCGAGAGGTCCCGAGTTCGAATCCAGCCGACTCCCTTGCACACTTTCATCTGTGCTGGGTTAGAGCTGGTGAACAAAACAACTCACCCAGCAGAAGGCAATGGCAAACTACTGCTGTAACTTGCCTTGTACATGATTTCCCAACACCGCACAGCAGCGTGGAAGGAAATCCTCGGCTAACTGGAAAAAATTCTGAATGTGACATACCTTTAAAGTGGAACAGTATATTATCAGCAAGTTGGAGGAATAATGCATGTGAGAAAGGGATAGAGGTATGTACTGCAGAAGGAATGCCAAAGGTTGGGAGACGCTAAAAGCGGAGCGTGAATGGGTGGATGTGCGCCGAAAACGAGAGCAGGAAAAACAATGTAAGCAAACCAAGGCCGGCCCAGATAGGAGGGAAGGGTAGGAACATCAGTCTAAAGTTTGAACTGATAGGGAAACATGGGATTCCGAGCCCATGTCTGGCATAATGACCCTGGATGTGATTTGTGGCCTGCTATGGCACTTTCACAGGAGACCAAGCCTTTAAACTGGGGGGACAAATACCCATTAATAATGATTTACTGCTCCAATGCTTACAAAGTTTGCCAACATTATTAATACAAATAATATGGATTGGCCTGACAATGACCGAAATCGAATGTGACGAGCTTTGACATATTATTAGGACCCGACCTTCAAATCCTGATCAACCCCAGAACTAATATTCTCCTGTTTGATTCTTACTAAGAGAGAGAGGGGGGCAGAGCTATTTGACTAGGCAGCATGTTTACACTTGCTCACAGCTTGTGTTTATATAGTGTTATGATACCAGCCCCCTCCTTCCTGAGAATCGCAAGATCGCTATTAATTCGGGTCTTGGACCCAGGAAAAGAGAGAGAGACAACGCAACGGATTTGACCATTCTTTCTTGGAGACACCTTTGTGGATTGCGATTCTATGCTACGTGCCAGCTATCATGGCTACATGGACACCCTCGGGCAATGTGGGGTGGGGATTGTATCACCCTACCTTGATTGACATCTACAACTCCGCAAGTCAAGATAAAAAGGGGACTGCAGGAGGCAGTACCCTAGCGACGCACCAGAAGGAGACACCATCGCTCATCGCTCCCGTGATAATGGGAAGCTATTCGGAAGCCACGTGTGGTTCATTTCCCCTAGCCTGGGGAGCGAGTGGCTGATAACACCAAAAAGGACTTCGAACTGACAACGGGGAACCCACGTTCCCGATTCAACGATTTGAGTCCAAAAGGCTGGCAAGTTTATTTTCTCACCAAAAATTCTCTCTCTCTCCAACACGTGAAATCCAGCGGTCCCCAAAAGGCTACCTGCATGAACTCCAGACTTTGATATTTCTATCGGACAATATTTTTACCCCTAGACAAACGACAGAGCTACTTCTTATTGTTGATTATTACTATACCCGCGCTTTAGATTGAGTAGTGACGACGTATATTATCTGAATGTTTGTATTAACCTTACTTTTGTGCCCCTTTATAAATAAAAACTTTTAAAAATAGTACCATCAGACTTCAGCGGACCTCTGTATCTTTGCTGGTAAGATAGATAGATAGATAGATAGATAGATAGATACTTTATTCATCCCCATGGGGAAATTCAACATTTTTTCCAATGTCCCATACACTTGTTGTAGCAAAAACTCATTACATACAATACTTAACTCAGTAATAATATGATATGCATCTAAATCACTAACTCAAAAAGCATTAATAATAGCTTTAAAAAAAAGTTCTTAAGTCCTGGCAGTTGAATTGTAAAGCCTAATGGCATTGGGGAGTATTGACCTCTTCATCCTGTCTGAGGAGCATTGCATCGACAGTAACCTGTCGCTGAAACTGCTTCTCTGTCTCTGGATGGTGCTATGTAGAGGATGTTCAGGGTTTTCCATAATTGACCGTAGCCTACTCAGCGCCCTTCGCTCAGCTACCGATGTTAAACTCTCCAGTACTTTGCCCACGACAGAGCCCGCCTTCCTTATCAGCTTATTAAGACGTGAGGCGTCCTTCTTCTTAATGCTTCCTCCCCAACACGCCACCACAAAGAAGAGGGCGCTCTCAACAACTGACCTATAGAACATCTTCAGCATCTCACTGCAGACATTGAATGACGCCAACCTTCTAAGGAAGTACAGTCGTAAGGAAGGTAAGTGACCCAGTTATGGGGTACGTAACAATAGCTCGCAGTTTGTTTTATTTAAGCAAAGACAGTCACAAACACAGTCAGCCAGAGAGAAAGAAAGAAGACTGTCATTTTGAGAGATATTGCCTGAGTAACGTCAGCCGCCAGCTTTCTCGGCTCCTGTTTGAATCTTACAAAGAGAGAGAGAGAGGGCTGGAACTATTTGACCGTGCAGCATGTTTACACTTGCTGGCAGCTTGTGTTTACATAGCTCACAGTTTGTTTTGTTTAAGCAAGGACACACAGTCAGTCAGAGAGAAAGAAAGAAGATGGAAGGTTCGAAACAAAGGACCTAGTGGCCAAAGGTCACTGTTTGGGCTCTCCTATGCCCACAAGGGTGGGTTGATTCTTGATTCAGTGTATACCGAATGTGTGATTGTCGCTTTGTTTGATCCATTGGAGTCGATCTGTTGGTTTGGGAGTATCCTGTGATGACCACTTGTGCTAACCCTTGCCTGGGGGTGGTAATTCACTTGAAGAGGTACCCCTGTGACCAATCACTGTTGGTGATGATTCGTATAATCCAAATGGGGATTTTGTTGGAGTATCTCGTGGCTACCACTTTTGTTAACCCTTAGCTGGATTCGGGTGTGTGATGTGGTAACCACTTGTGAGAAGGGATATTCTGTGGAAATCACTGTCGGTAATACTTTGTGTGTTGGATCTGGATTGGGAGTACCTTGCGGAATCTACCTGTGTGTTAACCTTTGCCTGGGTGGTAGTTCCTTCTGAAGACAGTACTCCTGCAATAAGCTACTTCTGGTGATAATTTGTATGTGGATTTAGAACGACGACGAATAAGACCTACAGCGACTGTTATCCTGTTTTACCACTGTGGAATTTGTGGAATTCAACGTAATTGCCTTCTCTTGACATTCACCTTGGATTACAAATATCTCTCTCTCGTCATTGATTCCGTGGATGAACTGAATTTCATACTTTACCATCTTTCAGCTTGGTATTCCCTGAGCTGAGTGGTTTGGGAGTTATACTTACACATATGTGTACTCATAACACTTTTAAACTTTTGATTATTTTGCTTAATTTGTTATATTATAAGTAGATACGAATAAAGACAGTGGTTTTAACATCAAAACCAAAGTCCAGGTGTGGACTATAGCTGCTGGTTCAATTAAACCGTAACAGTGGTGTTGGTGTTTATGTCTTTAAGAGGGCTTACCCCAGCACACAGGGGCCCCTATGTTAACACCTTTCTGTCTCTCTGTCACAACTGGGCCAAGCAGGTAGAACCAGGGGCCTGCTGGGTTTGTGCCGAAATTCCTCAGTATGGGAAAAGTATGATTCAAATGTCAGTAATCCCGCTCAACTACAGTGAGGAACTCTCAGTCTGTGCTTTTTCAAATAACACCTGGGGAAGAGAGTGAGGAACTGTGGTCCAGACAGAGATGACTGTGGCTGTCAATGTTTTGAGGGATGGCATCTCAGGCCCCCACCAAACGGAACTTCCGACACTGGGAAACATGCATCTTGGCCATTCCTGCAGGTGCCCAGCAGCGGAGAGGAATAACTGAGACTGAATGATTTTGGATGATCGCTTTTCTCTCCTATGGAGTAGCCAGGAATTCACGAGAGATAATCAATTTGTCTACAAGCACTTGTGGAGCTGGCCACAATACTGCAGGGGCCCTGACAGAACACAGGCCCAAGTAACAGAAATATCCACTGAAATGATTGCAATCCGGCAAACAGTTGTACAGAATCGGTCGGCTTTAGATTGTATCCTAGCTGAGAAAGGGGGAACCTGTGCTATTATTGACACAGAATGCTGCGCCTATATCCCTGATGAGGCTACTAATGTTACATCCCTCTCCGAGCACACTGCCAAGGAGATTGACAGCATCAAGAAAGTAGGGCAGGATTTTCTCGGGTTCACCGAAGGGTCGAAATGGTGCTCTTCGAAGGCCTGTTCGGTAATATTTGGGGCATGATATTGCATTATGTCCAAATGGTTGTACCTCTCATTGTTGTAACTACTGATGTTATACCCACTGAGAAGTCAAAGCTCCACTCGGTTGCTTTCTCTGTAAAGGAGGGAATGATAAAGTCTGTAAAAGGGTTAACACTTCGTTAAACAATAGCATCCTGTTTTTCTGAAAGGAACTGCTGATGATCAACAGATGTACTAAGCCATGCTGAGCCATATTTCTTCTTGAGGGTAGCTAGCTAGAGTTTCAGGATGCTTATCTCCTTGTGCACTCATGTGCAGAGATAAGACAGTCTGTTCTGTGTGTGTAAGCCATTATGACTATTTTGTAACTTGTCTTCAGGGGCTGTCATAGTAAATAACTTTTGGCTCCAGCCTGTCTTGTGTAGGGAGTATCTGGACAGATATATCAGTGGTGTGAGGGGAATTCGTGGATTGGGTGGGAACAGTCACAGTCTGTTCCTGTCTGAGTGACTTAATCCGGATTCGACTTCGACAGAATGGGAGTGGTCTTAAAGGGCTGGGCTGCTGGAAGCACATTACCAGACCTGGACTGATTGCAACTGTGTCTGACAGAAGCATAACTGGTTATTCTGGGCACATTCAGTCCCACTCCAACTAAATCCTACCTTCCCTTGTACAAGTATGTAATGTCTAAAGGACCAGTGTCTGAGTAAATGAGACTCACCAACCTTTCTTCCGACTGAATCAATGAGAACTCCGAGTCAGTTGATTCAGAGTTGTTCTCTCCAGTTTATGCTCTCAGTCCTCGGGCTGGTTCACTTGTTGCTGTTCCCTCGTCTTCAGCTGTGGTTTGCTTCCAGTTGGGGTTTTTCTTCCAATAAACCTCTCACCACAGTTCTCACTTTAACCAGAGAGATAATGAAGCACATTAACACAGTTTGAACACCAAACTCACGGGTCTATTTCTACTGTTGTAAAAATGGAACTGCCCATTTACTCATAACCTGTCCCTGTGAGGATGGAATGGGAACTCATCCTCTCCTCAGACTGGCAGTCATTGCTTCCAAAGGAACTCCAAAACCAAATATCTGATCCCAGACCAGAAATACTTGCTCAACACCTCGTAAGCACAAGCAGCTCGATCCTCGCGACCATTTTACCTGGATCAAAAACTATGATATCCCAGGACCCAACCTCACAGAATCACACAGCTTAATCTGCCACTCACCGACCCTGAGAGTCTCACACATTGTCCTCCCATTTCATACTGGGTAGTGCAATCGGGGATTTCCCCACAACCAATGTCCAGCTGCTCGAAATTTCTGCTTCATTGCAGAAGGACGACCATTCAGCCCCATCTGTAGAAGCAGTAACCAAAGTCAAAGCCAACACAGGACTAGAGTCCAAGCAGCAACTCTCCCAGTACTCTTTGCTGATTGTAATATGATGCAGTGTGTCAGCCAGTCACAGTTCAAAAACTAGCACTCCCACACCAATGCACAACAGAACTGGTACCGGATGACCCTCTAACTTTCCAGCTGACAAAAACTGATTCAGGAAATAACTCAGTGAGGACGAAGGTGTGAAAGAATACTTCACAATGAAGACAAGAAAGATTGCCGATATATATCATTGCAGAGGTATGATACAGGGTGGACCAAGGTTGACCCAGATAGTTGATGCATGTCACTGAAGTTGGGAGAGAGACTGGACAGAGGTTGAACAAGATGGGCAGGGAATGAGCAGATGGAACCAGGTGGAGCAGAAAGCAAGGACGATCAATTATGGTTCTCCAGCAATACACAGATACTGAATAAATAGTACACACTACTGCATAAAGGATCTTAAATTGACAAAGTTAGAACAAACAACAAAAACATTGCCATATATACTTTGAACCCTCACCAAATTGTTTATCAACACACCATAGAAAGTTTCCCATTTGGACACTTCATGCTTTGCACAGTAACTGCTCTGCTCGTGACTGCAAGGAGTGGCAGAGACCTTTGGATCCAGATCAGTAGATCACAGAAACCATTCTCCCCCTAGAGTAGTGAAATCAAAGATCCCCACAACCTGGGTCGTTCTTTCCCATCCACCCCAATCCAGGAGAAGACAACAGCCATAAAGCTCAAGGACAAATGTGAGGAGGCTCAGGAAGTGAGACAATTTGAGGGAAGTTAAAGGGACTCAGTGGCCAACATCAGATTCCCCAAGACAACATGGAGGAAGCATCACCTCACATCCGGGGACTCTGACCACACACCACATGATCTTGAGTCACAAACCAGAGGGCGGGGTAGATCTGCAGTAAACAGCATCACGTGACCTGTTGGTGGGTCTCCCATTTCAACTCTGTGGAAATAAATAGCCTGGGCTCCTGGTTTGGATCGTTCAATGCAGATTAAGTGAAATCCACATTTTTTTGAAGAGCCCAGATAATTGGAAAATAAATGAGTAATTGGCCCTCAGTTCGGCACTCACAGCTAACATTGGATCTCCCCACTCGGGATCGGTCTCAATACTCACTGATGGGAAAACGATATCTTTGGCCTGCAGACAGTGATCTGACCCCTGGCTTCCTGACCCAGGAGGGGAGGACCCTTTCCCGATCTGACCCCTGGCTTCCTGACCCAGGAGGCGAGGACCCTTTCCCGATCTGACCCCTGGCTTCATGACCCAGGAGGAGAGGAACCTTTCCCGATCTGACCCCTGGCTTCCTGACCCAGGAGGCGAGGACCCTTTCCCGATCTGACCCCTGGCTTCCTGACCCAGGAGGCGAGGACCCTTTCCCAATCCCGCAGACGTTCCGCTTCAGTACTGAGCAGAAAGGAAAACACCACCCAACCGGAGACAGTGAGCATGAGCGAAGAGATTGTACATCTGTGGATAAATGGGAGGGGCAAACAGGATCACGTGACTGGTGGGATCTCCCACGCCAGGCAGAGAGTCCAGCTACCAACCACTCTGTGGAAAAAGACAAACTTGCCGCTTATATCTCGTCTCACCTTAAATGTATTAGACATTTCAACCCCCAGGAAAAATATATCGTCTGTCCACACAGATTCATAATCAGGTTTATTATCACCGGCATGTGGTGTAAAATTTGTTAACTTTGCAGCAGCATTTCAATGCAGTACATAGTATAGAAGAAAAAAAAACACAAAATAAAATAATAAAAATTACAGTATATGTATATCTGGGACCATTGCTCATTGTAATTGTTATAAATGACTTGGATGAGGAAGTGAAGCAATGTGTTAGTAAATTTGCTGATCACCCAAAGGTTGGGGATGTTGTGGATAGTGTAGAGGGATGTCAGAGGTCACAGCGAGACACTGAAAGGATGCAAAACTGGGCTGAGAAGTCGCAAATAGAGTTCAACCCGGATAAGTTTGAAGTTGTTCAATTTATTAGGTCAAACATGATGGCAGAATATAGCATTAATGGTAAGACTCTTCACAGTGTGGAGGATCAGAGGGATCTTGGGGTCTGAGTCCATAGGACATTCAAATCTGCTATGCAGGTTGACTCTGTGGTTAAGAAGACATACGGTGCATTGACCTTTATTAATTGTGGGATTGAGTTTAGGAGCCGAGAGGTTTTGTTGCAGCTATATAGGACCCTGGTCACACTCCGCTATGCTCAATTCTGGTCACCTCACTACAGGAAGAATGTGGAAACCTTAGAACAGGTGCAGAGGCAAGTTACAAGGATGTTGCCTGGATTGGGGAGTATGCCTTATGAGAATAGGTTGAGTGAACTCGGCCTTTTCTCTTGGAGTGATGGAGGATGAGAGGTGACCTGATAGAGGTATATAAGATTATGAGAAGCATTGATCGTGTGGGTAGTCAGAGGCTTTTTCGCAGGGCTGAATTGGTTACCACAAGAGGGCACAGGTTTAAGGTGCCGGGGAGTACGTAGAGGGGAGATATCAGGGGTGAGTTTTTTTAGTCAGAGAGTGGTGGAGAGTGGTGTAATGGGCTGCCGGCAATGTTTATGGAGGTGGGCATGATAGGGTCTTTTCAAAGATTTTTGGTTAGGAACCTGGCGGCACTGGAGAAAAATTAACTTAGAAAAATAGAGGGCTATGGGTAACCATAGTAATTTCTAAGGTAGTGACATGTCAGCACGACTTTGTGGGCCAAAGGGCCTGTACTGTGCTGTAGATTTCCTATTATTCTATGAATAAATTTAAAATTGTGCAAAAAGCAGAAATACTATATGTTTTAAAAGTGAGGTCGTGTTCAAGGGTTCAATGTCCATTTGGCTATCAGATGACAGAGGGGAAGAAACTGTTCCTGTATCACTGAGTGTGTGCCTTCAGGCTTCTTTACCTCGCTATCTGATGGTAACAGTGAGAAAAGGGCATGCCCTGGGTGCTGGAGTTCCTTAATAATGGACGCTGCCTTTCTGAGACACTGCTTCTAATCCTTTGGTAATCTTATAAACGTCTATTCAGTCTCACCCCAGCCGGCACGGCTCCAGAGAAAACAACATAAGATTGACCAACCTCCCGTTATAGCTCAGGCCCTCTATTCCAAGCAATATCCTGGTAAACCTCTTCAGCGCCCTCTCCAAAGCCCCGATATCCTTCAGAGAATGAGAGCGACCACAACTGTATAAAACACTCCAGATGTGGCCTAATTAATCTTATAAAGCTGCAACATAACTTCCCAACTTTTGAACTCAATGATAAAGACAACCACGCCATTTGCCTTCTTAACCACCCGATCAATCTGTGCGGACTCTTTCAGGGAGCGATGAACTTGGAGTCTAAGATCCCTCTGATCATCAACACTCTTCAGGGTTTTGCATTTAACAGTGTACTGTCTCATACATTCGACCTACCGAGCTGCCAAGGTGATCATCACTAATCAAATCTCACTGAGATTTCTCAGGTCCTGTTGAATTTATTGCCAAGTGCACAAGTACGGGAAGGTACAGGGACAGAGAAACACTGACTTGTGGCAGCATCACAGGCAAGTACATTCAGATAACACACGGAACACAAATTATACAATTCTCTGTCAGTAACAATATGGAAACATGTTTTACTTCATCGTGCTAATAGGACCAGAACAACAGGGGCTGAGCGGTGGCTCATCTCAGACGGTTCGGTGTGAAGGTCTCACAACCCGGACCGACCCCGGCAGATCCTGTGAAGGAAGCGAGGCGAGGCCGCCAGTTCGGGAAAGATCATCCCCTCCCCCTTCAGGTTTCACCGATCACCTTGTGTTTCTCTCTCCCTCCCCACCCCCACCTTTTATTCTCCAGTCCTGCCGAAGGGTTTCGGCCGGTAATGTCGACTGTATTCTTCCCCTAGATTCTGCCCGGCCTGCTGAGTTCCTCCAGCATTTTGTGCGTGTTGCTCGCATTTCCAGCATCTGCAGGCTTGATCTTGTTTGAATTCGGGAAAGTTGACTCACCACCCAACGTCAGACATCCCCGCTCGGGACCGGCTTCAATACTCACCGAAGGGAAATTGTTGCTGCTGCCCCGCAGAGAATAATCCGTCTCCGGCTCCCCATCCAAGGGGGCGAGAACCCCCTCCCGATCCCGATCTCACCGCCGACCCGCTTTCACAAAGAACGAAAAAACAACACTGCCGTTCCCGGGAATGTGAGCATGCGCAATCTGCTTATTGCGTCACGGGCGTTGGACGGAGCCTCGGAAAATGCTGACGATCCGCTGTAACACAGGATCACGTGACTCGGTGACTGTTCCTCCCCCTTCACATACTGCCCGACCCACCGCCGCATTTCCCAAATTATTTCATTATTTCCCTATATTATTTCCATATTTACACCAAACACGTATTTAGTTTTTCCCTCCATATCTTCCCCGATCCCTTTCCCTCCAGCCCCAGGTCACAGAGTTCTCAGGGTTATAATTTCGATTCCCATCCCATCCCGACACACAATTCAGACCCACACAGGAAATGTGCAGGTTTCAGTTAAATCAGTCGATGTTTATAAACACTTAATTTATTAGCCCGGCCGTTAAACCGATAAAGCTCGAGCACAGCAGCACGTGGGTGACGTAAGACACCGCGCCCATCAGGGCAGATCCCGGTGTGGGGAGCCCATGTGTGACGTCAGGCGAGTGGGGGGGGGGGGGAGAAGCTGTGTGACGTCACCTGTGGGGGAGCGCTCGTATTTAAAAGCACCTTAATGGATTTTTCGGTGGGAAAACAACATTAATCACGGGTTTCATCACTGAATCCAGTGTTGTGGGATGTAAAGTCCCCTGTTATGTGTCCGGCTGTGCCGTGTTGTTGGTGGAGTGGGCAGCGTGGTGTTTGTCTCGATTCGGGTCACAACACCAGAATTGTCAGCGGGGTCCACACACAGTGTATTAGTCAACAGAAAACCTCTCGTCCCTGCAGTCTTTGTCTCCTGGTAAACTCAACACCCTGACAGTGTGGACCATAGATACCCCTTCCTCTCAGAGTCAGGGAATCACTCAGACAGCTGATCGCTGAGAGGATTTATATTTATTGGTCATTAAAGTTCACCCAGATTCGTTTGGACGGATTTGATGTGGAGTTCAGGGCGTCACAGTGAAAGGGCCGGACGGTCGAACTCTCTCCGTTGTCCAAACATCCTTCCAGGTGAGGCGACACTTCACCTGTGAATCTTCCGGGGTCGCCCGTTGTGTCCGCTGCTCCCGATGCGGCCGCCTCTACACTGGTGACACCGGCTCCTCCGCAGTTGTACGGGGTAGGGTTGTTTTGGGGGGTGGGGGGGTGGCGGTCGACGATATTGTTCCCTTTTGTGCGGGAGGGGTGGATTTTGGGGGTTTGATGATTGGGATGCTGTCTTTTTGATGCGGGGGTTGAGGTGGGAGTTTGATTTTTCTCTCTGAACGACTTTCATGCTCTTTCTTTGTTTCGTGGTTTCCCGGAGAAGAAAAAAAGCTCAAGAATTGTTTACGGACACCTGCTTTGATAATAAATTAACCTTTGAACTATCCGCTCCGAGCGGGACTTCCCAGTGTCCAAACATTTTCATTCCGATTCCCTCTGGGCAATCTATTGATGTTGAAAATGATCATAACATGATAAGGAACGGCTACAAGTGGCACATGCAACTCGTTCATTATCTGATCCAGAAACAGGTTATGCCCAGATTGAAAAAGAATTGCTCAGCATTTTGTTTCCTTGTGAGGCATTTCATCAGTTTGTGTCAGGACAATCTTTTGATATTGAAAATGATCATAAACCTCTGATTGCATTGTTTTATGCGGGGGGTGGGGTGGGAGTGTGGTTTTTCTCTCTGATAGATGCTGCCCGGCCGGCTGAGTGGTGGTGTCAGTGACCTCTGTATCAGAGAACAACACATCCTCCTGTGAGATATAAATGTCCTCACAGTGGGTTCGGATCAGCTGGCATATCTGGAGTTTGCAAAGGGAAAGGGAATAGGGAAGGGGCTGAGGAGAGAGAGTTTTAATCAGCAAACCATCGTCCGGGATGGAGGGGTACAGGAGCTGTCTGATTGATCGTTCTACAGTGATTGTATTTTTAAATAATCTCACAGATGGTAACTGAGGAAGAGGCTTGTTGATGGAGGATACCCGGAGGTGAGCAGGTCAGACACGGTATCAGGAGAGTGACAGTGATGTGATTTCCTGTGTCACGGGTACAGACAGTCGTCTCAAGTGAGGAGTTTGTGTGGAGATGCAGCTTCCCTGGAGGTGGAGGAAAGAGGACACACCAACAGGTGGAACCAGCTGTGGGAAGACATGGTTTGTCAGGTCTGACGACGAGCTGAATGTACCATAACCTTCAGACTGAATCAGAAAACCATTCTGAGGGTATTTGAAATGTCAGAAGCAGGGGAGATGTGATCCCATGTCTCCATCAGACCCTCAGTGAGATGGTTCCAGTTATAACGTGCAGGGATGAAAGCACAGTGTTTGTGGTCTGATTTAATCACTGATTCTGACACAGTGAGAGGATTAGTTTTGCTGTAAGGCAGCAACATTAATGGAAGAAAACACAGGAACTTCATCAATTGTCAGTTGTTTAGCAAAAGTGAACAATTTGTATGTTACCTTGACAGAAACAGATATTCCCAGTGGTGACAAAGGGGTGCAGTTTGGTTTACTTCAGGTTGGACAAGAACTGAAAGACTGTTGGCTGGCTACAAATAGTGTTCACAAGCTGTGATACTTGCCAAAGGGGGTGCTACTCAGTAGTGACCATGCAGGGCGCCCAAACTTTTGTTTCTGGCCCTTTTCCATTTTTGTTATTTTGAAATTGTAAAAGATGGAAATAAAAATGTAATCTTGCTTAAAATATATAAAATAATGTGTCGTCTTTAACTTTATGCCTTTTGTAATCAGGTCATCGTTTACTCGCTTAGCTATTCACAGTAACAGAAATTTTGAACAGGGGTGCCCAAACTTTTGCATGCCACTGTATATATCCTGTGCCTTCCAAAAATTCCAGACATTGCTGCTCTGTTTTCGTCCCGGCCCATGTTCTTTTAGATCAATTTTGACCAATTTTCCTCTCATGCCTCTCTAATTCTCTTTATTCCATCTGACTTTAGCTTCTCCTTCTCTAATGTCAGGGTGAATTTGATCACATTAAGATCACTTACCCCTAAAGGTTCTTTGGACTTAAGTGACCTAATTAATTCTGGTTTATTACAACACCCAATCCAGAATAGCTGACCCCCAAGTGGGCTCAATCACGAGCTGCTCTAAATAAGCATTTTGTAGGCATTCCAGGAATTCCTCCTCTTGAGACCAACACCATCCTAATTTTCCTAATCACCTGCATGACAATCCCCCATGACTACTGTAACATTGCCCTCTTGGCACGCATTTTCTATCTCCCATTGTAATTTGAGGACCACATACTTACTACTGTTTGGGGGTCTCTGTACAATTCTCATCAGGGATTCTTTTTTACATTTGCTGTTCCTTAATTCTACCCACAGATTTTACACCTACCAACCCTATGCCACTTCTTTCTAATGATTTTATTTAATATTTTACCAACAGAGCCACACAACCCCACTACCAGCTTGTTCTTGGCTTCTTCTTTCAAGAAACATATAAGTATCTGGGAAACAAAAGGACCTGCAGATGCTAGAAATCTAGAGAGCTACACATAAAGTGCTGGAGGAGCTCAGCATGTCAGGCAGCATCTATGGAGGGGAATCAACATTTCGGGCCAAGACCCTTCACTGGGACTCTTGATACCCACGTATCTGGAATATCAACAAGCAAAGAAAATAGAAAGTAGTGCAAAATAGGGAAAACCTTTGTCAAAATTCAGTTCAAGGCTTTAAAAAAAACTACCAAATAGAGCTCAGTAATTAACAAATACAACACAGGCAACAAACACTTTCATCAATACTGACATCGACTTTTTTTTTAATAAAAATATCTTGGTCCCATTTCAATCAGTAAAATTTAGAAAGATAAACAAGAACGTAAAGAAAGCTTTAGAAAAGACTATTTACACTCAAACCCACTTAGATTAACACTACCTTGGACAGATGGAGGAAGAGAAATAACACACATAAAATAAAAAATATCACAGAACAGTCAGATAAAACTTCTAGGTATATATATTTTCATCAAAAATGAACTGGATTCAGCACTCCATGTGTGTATATGCAATTGTGATAAGAAATACAGATCAGAAAACTTAAATGAGAGGCCAACTCAGAAAAATTAATCATCACTATGGAAGGAAACATTAATCAGTGGAACGAGTATGATCCTCCATGGGAGACATCCCAACGATCTAAGCAGATGAGATGGTGACAAAATTATACATTAATCAATACATTATTTCAGGTAGGACAATCAATAATAACCATCCGGATACAATATTACAAGATAAACAAGTAGGAACAACTCCCTTAATAGATAAAGCATTTCCCAACACACACATGTTCCTCGACTAGTGGAGCACTTCACCACAGGTATTGTTCGTGTCATCAGTCAGACAAAACAAAAGATTTTCTCTGTCAATCAGCTTCACAATGTTTCCACTCTGACATTGCCACACCCCACTTCTGATTTCCTTCTCCTCGACATCTTCACTCTGCAGAAAACTCAAAGGAAACCTCTTCACCACAGAGTGGTGTCTGTTTGGAATCCGTCACCACTGGACTATGGATCCAGTGGTGGATCTCACCATCCAGGGAGAGCGAGAGATGAACAACAGGAGAGGATTTAAAAGGACTGTCGTGGAACTGAATCACTGGCAGGGTCCAGCTGGCGTGAGTTGACTCTCTACTGTACACCAGGTGTGTTATAAATTCAGTAAGTACCAGAGACAGAGTTTAAAATAGAACTGATTTATTTGTCTCAGATGCAGAATATTAAACTCCAGTCCCATTAAAGGTGAATGTGCAGCAGAAGAAACTCCTCCCATGCCCAGTGACCAGGGTGCAGGACTGGGTGTGGTGAGCAGCAGCAATAATTGCAAAGTTCAGCACCGACAGTCACTCTCGAAATTGCATTCAGCATCGGTGATGGACAAATATCCAGCATGCAGCTCATTGAAACTTCCTTCCCAATGTGAACCCGGTCGTGTGTCACAAGTCTTACATGCTGTAAGGTTTCACTGCTGATGTAACGACCTCTCAGTAATGTTTCCCAGCTGAGGTAATGGTTTCTCAGTAGCAGCAATGTTTAGGCTATGACTAGAGATAACAGGGTTTTGGAGTGTGGGGCTGTCCAATGACAGAAATGTTCTTTCTTGTGAGTCTGGAAGAGTGATTTTCATGGTCTTTTGCCAGGGAGAGATGAGAAAATGCAAATGGAGAGAGTGGGCCCTTTTTCTTTTTTTTATTTGTTTTCTTTACTAACCCTCTGGTCAAAGTAAGAATTACAAAGCTCAATTGTTTAATCACATATTGTTTACTGCTATTTCAGGGTACTGATTTGTAGCAGGGGACACATCACACAGCATCCATCCAAACGAGATTTCTTAAGTTTAGCCAGGCTGGGGTCTATCACCCCTTATATTAAGCTGCTAGCTGAAGTGAGAGTTACGCAAGGATAATTCACTGAGTGAATCGCTTCCCACATTCACAGCAGGTGAACGGAATCTCTCCAGTGTCAACAGTGATACACATTTGGTGGATTTGGCTGAGAGAATTTTTTCCCAAAGTCTGAGCATGAAATCGGCCTCTACCCAGTGTGAACTCGCTGGTGTCTCTGTAGTTGAGATGTCCGAGTGAATCCCTTCCCACAGTCTGAGCAGGTGAACGGCCTCTCCCCAGTGTGAACTCTCTGATGTACCTTCAGTTGAGATGACGAAGTGAATCCCTTCCCACAGTCTGAGCAGGTGAATGGCCTCTCCCCAGTGTGAACTCTCTGATGTACCTTCAGATGAGATGACATAGTGAATCCCTTCCCACAGTCTGTGCAGGAGAACGGCCTCTCCCCAGTGTGAAATCGCTGATGTATCTTCAGTTGAGATGACGAAATGAAACCCTTCCCACAGACTGAGCAGGTGAACGGCCCTTTCCCTGTATGGGCTGACTGGTGTGACAGCAGGTGAGATAACCGATTGAATCCCTTCCCACAGTCTGAGCAGGTGAACCGCCACTTCCCAGTGTGAACTGACTGGTGTCTCTGCAGGAAAGATGATTCAGTGAATCCCTTTCCACAGACTGAGCAAGTGAATGGCCACTCCCCAGTATGAACTAACTGGTGTCTCAGTAGGTGAGGTGACAAAGTGAATCCCTTCCCACAGACTGTGCAGGTGAACGGCCTCTCCCCAGTATGAACTCGCTGATGTACCTTCAGTTGAGATGAGCAAGTGAATCCCTTCCCACAGTCTGAGCAAGTGAACGGCCGCTCCCCAGTGTGAACTCGCTGATGTAACTTCAGTAGACATGACTGAGTGAATCCCTTCCCACAGTCCGAGCAGGTGAATGGCCTCTCTCCAGTGTGAACTCGCTGATGTACCTTCAGTTTATATGACCGAGTGAACCCCCTCCCACAGTCCGAGCAGGTGAACAGCCGCTCCCCACTATGAACTCGCTGGTGAGCCATTAGGGTGGATGATTGAGTAAATCCTTTCCCACACTCTGAGCAGGTGAACGGCCTTTCCCCAGTGTGAACTGACTGGTGTACCAGTAGATAGGATGACTGAGTGAATCCCTTCCCACAGTCTGAGCAGGTGAACGGCCTCTCTCCAGTGTGAACTCTCTGATGTATCTTCAGTTTAGATGACGAAATGAATCCCTTCCCACAGTCTGAGCAGATGAACGGCCTCTCCCCAGTGTGAACTCGCTGGTGAGCCATTAGGTCAGATGACCGAGTGAATCCCTTCCCACAGTCTGAGCAGGTGAACGGCCTCTCCCCAGTGTGAACTCGCTGGTGAGCCATTAGGTCAGATGACCGAGTGAATCCTTTCCCACAAATTCAGCAGATGACCAGCATCTGCCCAGTGTGAACTTGCTGAAGTACCTTCAGTTGAAATGACTGAGTGAATCCATTCCCTCTGTCTGAGCAGGTGAACTCCCATGTAAAATGACAGGCATGCCAGTCAGTTAGATGATTGAGTGAATCCCTCCCCACTGTCTGAGCAGGAAGGATGATCGTGTGAATCCCTTGCTGCACTTCTTAAATATCTGGACAAAGACAGCAAAACTGGCGTGTTGTGTTCGGGATTCCCGTAGACAAATTCCTTGTCATTTTTAACCTGTAAAAAAGATTTACAAAATCCATCAATGGGTGTAGGACAACATTTCAGATGAGATCACTTGAGTTGTCAAGGTGTGATCTGACATCACACTGTTGCAGTGAAGTTCATCCCAAGTTGGAGAGAGAAATCATCTTCTAACTGGGCACAATGCTGGTATCTGGAATGACCATCAAACTCTCTGATGCTCCTCCTGTCTCTATAAGAATGGGGCATTTCTGCCATCTCCAATCTGTGACTTGGCTCAGTTTGACTCTCTCCATTGGTATTATTCCCTGTTACCACTGAGCTGCATGGGCTGCTGGCCCCACAGTAACTGAACACTCTGACGCAAATAGCCTTTGTTAACATGCAGATGGGAATCTCACACAAATATCTGGAAGTGCATTTCACGCACCCACCACTCTCTGTGTAAAAAACTTACCCCAAAATCCCCTCAGTATCTATTTCCAAGCAGCTTAAAATGATGCCCCCTCATGTTAGCCATTTCTTCCCTGGGAAATTTCAACAACAGAACCATGGAACATTACAGTACAGAAACAGGCCTTTTGGCCCTTCATGGCTGTGCAGAACCATTTTTCTGCCTAGTCCCACTGACCTGCACCTGGGCCATATCCCTACAAACCCCTCTCATCCACATACCTGTCCAAGTTTTTCTTAAATGTCAAAAGTGAGTCCGCATTCACCACTTCATCTGGTAGCTGATTCCACACTCCCACCACTCTCTGAGTGAAGAAGCACCCCCTAATATTCCCTTTAAACTTTTCTCTCTTCACCCTTAACCCATGACCTCTGTTTTTTTTTCTCCCCTTGCCTCAGTGGAAAAAGCCTGCTTACATTCACTCTATCTATATCCATCATAATTTTATACACCTCTATCAAATCACCCCTCATTCTCCTACATTCCAAGGAATAAAGTCCTAACCCATTCAACCTTTCTCTGTAACTCAGTTTCTCAAGTCCCAGCAACATCCTTGTAAACCTTCTCTGCACTCTTTCAAACTTATTAATATCCTTCCTGTAATTAGGTGACCAAAGCTGCACAGAATACTCCAAATTCAGTCTTACCAATGTCTAATACAACTTCACCATTACATTCCAACTCTTATACTCTATACTTTGATTTATAAAGGCCAATGTAACAAACATCTGGCTATCCACACAATCAACATCCCTCATCATTTCATAAACCTAAAAAAGGCTCTAAACATAAACAAGGAAATTAAACATTGCTTTGAGGATTTGTTAGAAGTCTACAAAATTGAGGGTATAGACAGGGTAAATGCAAGCAGCTTTTTCCACTGAGGTTGGGTAGGATGTCAAGCAGAGGTCATGGGTAGTAAGTGGGGATGGTGAAAATTTAACAGGAATAGTTGGAAAAGCTCTTTACTGAAATGGTCGTGAGAGTGTGGAATGAGATGCCAGCACAAGTGCTGAATATGAACTCAATTTCTCAATTAAGGGAAGTTTGATAGGTACCTGGATGGTATGGGTATGGAGGGCGATGGTCCCAGTGCAGGTAGTTGCATTAGACAGCTTACATTTTTTTTTTGGCATTGACTAGAAGGGCCAAATAGTTTGTTTCTGTACTGAACTTCTCCATGTTTCTGTAACAGAGAAGCTGGCCAAACGTGTTTGGAAGGGAAAAGGTAGGAGTGACAACGGAGCAGCAATGGCTGGAGTTTCTGGGAGGAATTCCGGAGCTGAGTGACAGATACATCCCAAAGAAGTGGAAGCATTGGAAAGGCAGGAGGACACAACCGTGGCTGAAATGAGAAGCCAAAGCCAACATAAAAGCCAAAGAGAGGACAGACAAAAGAACAAAAAACTATTGGGAAGCTTTTAGGAACCAACAGAAGATGACTAAACAAAAAGTCAGATAAGCTCAGGGCTTGGACTGATGATTAATGAGTCAGTCATTAATGAGTCTTGGTAGCACCCAGCAGTCTGAGACATTTAGAGGAACAAAATATCCGAGCTCTCAATATCTCTTGAAACCCAAGTTTCCCTGTACCAGTTACCTTACAACTTTTATTTTGGCAGGCACATACAAACTCCACACCCTCACTTCTGAAGAACTCACACTTACAAGTAATCCTTGACTAGAAAAACAGCCAGTCCCAATCCACACTTGTCAGATCTTTCTGATACCATCAGAATTGACCTTTCTCCAATTTAGAATCTCAACCCATGGTCCAGCCCTCTCCTTTTCCATATTTACTTGGAACCTAATGTCATTACAATTGCTAGATACAAAGTGTTCCCATACACTAATTTCTATCACTAATGCTGGATCATTTCCTAACAGCTTATTGCACACCTCTATGTCGGGAATACTACGTCCTGATTAAGGGCACATTTGACAAACTCTACCCCATTTAGTCCTTTTACAGTATGGGAGTTCAACTCAATATATAAAAAGTTAAAATCGCTTACTATATCAACCGTTGTTTCTTAGCATAGTCTGCGATCTCTACAAAGTTTGTTTCTCTAAATCTCTCAGAGTGTTGGGAGCAACAAAGTCCCAATAATGGCTACAATATCATAATTCCCTGTCCTGAGCTCATTGGGCTGTCCTACGATGCTTCTTGCATTGTGATATACACAGCTCAGCACATTCATCGCACCAGGCTCAACCATTTGATTGCTGACTCTGTCTGAGGTCTGAACAACGTCTGTCTGGGTGTCAAGAAAGCAACCTCTTCCTCAATGTCACAAAAGCAAGGGAACTGGTTGTGGACTACAGAAGGAATGGAGACAGGCTAACCCCTATTGACATCAATGGATCTGGGGTTGAGAGAGTGAACAGCTTTAAGTTCCTCGGCATAAACATCACCGAGGATCTCATGTGGTCTGTACATACCGGCTGTGTGGTATGTGGCCGTGCGGCTCTTTCACCTCAGATGGTTGAAGAAGTTTGGGATGGGGCCCCCAAATCCTAAGAACTTTCTACAGGGGCGCAATTGAGAGCATTCTGACTGGCTGCATCACTGCCTGATATGGGAACTGTACTACCCTCAATCGTAGGACTCTGCAGAGAGTGGTGCGGACAACTATCTGTAGTTGTGAACTTCCCATTGTTCAGGACATTTACAGAGACAGGTGCATAAAAAGTCCCAAAGGATCATTGTGGACCCAACTCACCCCAACCACAAACTGTTCCAGCTGCTACCTTCCAGGAAATGGTACCACAGCATAAAAGCTGGACCAACAGGCTCCTGGACAGCTTCTTCCATCAGGGCAACAGACTGATTAATTTATGCTGATACAATTGTGTTTCTGTTATAACCACTGTCCTATGTATAAACCATTTATTATAAATTACACATTGCACATTTCGATGAAGAAGTAATATGAAGATTTCTGCTCCTCATGTAAATGAATGATATAAGTCAATTCATTTCACCCACTTCACTATCTGTTCTGGCATTCTGACTCCAATTCCCCCCTGCAAATTTAGTTTCACGACACACCCTCCCCATCACACACTAGCAATAGCAAGCCTTACCACCAGGATATTAGATCTCTGCTAGTTTTAATCTCCAAACTAACAAATCCCCTATCAACCATTTGACATTCCTCTGCCATGTAATCCCCCCAACAGTTTCTAAAGTGGTCTATCTGTTGTCGTACAAGATGGCCACAAGAGTACTCTGCAATGGATATTTAACCTCATTCCCCTTCCTGACTCTCACCCAGTTTAATGTGTCCTGCACCTTGGGTGTAACTCACCTCTCTTGATGTCATATCTATCACCCCCTCTGACTCCCAGATGATCCAGAATTCATCCATTTCCAGCTCCTTAAAGTGCAGGGTTACAGGCTGCAGCTGGATGCATATCTTGTAGGTGAGGGTATCAGGGGCACTGGAGGTCACCCCGTCTTCCCACCAATGTCCCGCCTAATTTGTAATGACCAGTGTGCCGAAACACCTTGTGCTGTGCAATTTTTACCCACTGACAACAACATGCGCACACTGAATTTTAAATAGGGAGGTATTTCTTTTAACAGCTAGCAAATCACAATTGATAAGAACTTTGATCTCCTTTGGGTTTCATCGAGTTCATGTGCACTCTCACACAAACTATGCAGCAGGCCTGTAGCGGGTTATGAGGGATTTTTTCACTAGAGCTTTTGTACATCATCCATATGTGATTTGCTTGCTAAATGATACTTTAAAAAGTCAGATTTCCCAATATCACTCCACTTCTTCCCACTTGTAAATTCTCCAACAACTTTTGCATCACAACAATACTGTAACACCAGTTTCTGTATTGTACATAAATATATCCCCTGAACCCTCCCCCAAGTGACAGATGGTGTTGAACTCAGTGTGGCAATGCCAGTGAACATAAAGAGAAGGGCAGTAGTCTTTCTGTCTCATTGGAGTCTGGCACATTTGTGATGTGAAAGCTATTTGTTGCCCAGGACAAAGGTGCTTGATATAGTTATTTACCCAGAGAGAATGGGTCAAATCATGTTCTGACGGGTAGATCAATGCAGAACGAAAGGAGGTAGCTCAAGCAACACACACAAAATGCCTGAGGAACTCAGCAGGCCAGGCAGCATCTATGGAAAAGAGTACTAATGCTGAGTTCCTCCGGCATTTTGTGTGTGTTGCATGGATTTCAAACATCTGCAGATTTTCTCTTGTTTACGATTGGAGAAAGAACAAAGGTGATTTTCTCAACTGGTGATGTAAAAGATGTTTCTTCCCTTTCTCCGAGCTCCTAATCCTTGCATTTAGATAGCTGGAGCTCAGCTCTGTCCGAGAGATCCATCGGTTCCCATTCCCTCATCAGCCGGAAGTTCCCCGGGGCCCGTGTACGGATCGTGGGGCTGAGAGAGAGGGAAGAGAGCAGGACTGTCCCAGGATTGCGGACTATGATGTCCAGAGTTCACAGCAAATGTCCCTCTGTGGGTGTTTAAGATAGCAGCCCGGAAAATCATTCTTACCTTTCCCGATCCTCCAGAGGTCCTTTGTGTACGGCGCGCATGCGTGCTATTCGGCGACGTCATCGACCTTGATGCCTGCGCATTTGATCGTTGCTTTAGAGGCAGCGAAATTTTAAACCCAGGGGTTTATGGGTAATCGAGCTGCCATTAAACATTCCTGCTAGCACCGGTTTCATGTCCACACCGCAGGGTTTTTACTGTGTAGCTGTTTTAACGTAGAAAGCGGCTCCAAAAACCAATATACTCAATATCAACAGGCATTCCATTTATTTGATGCCTATCGGACAACCCTATTGCAAAGGCAGATATAAAACACAAGAGATTCTGCAGTTGCTAGAAATACACACACACACACACACACACACACACACACACACACACACACACACACACACAATGCTGGAGGAACTGTGCAGTTCAGGTAGCAACTAAGCAGAGGAGTACACAGGCTAGGCATGCTGAAGGGGCTCGGCCAAAACGTTCTCTATTTACTCCTCTCCATAATTGCTGCCGGATCTGTTGATTTCCTCCAGTATTTTGCAGAAATTAATCACCTTTTTTTTCAATCAAGCAGTTTCCAAATGTGTCGGATCTTTCATTTGTAGCCGCATCCTGCAGGTTCAGTTTCTCTTCTTCCTCCTCCTTGTAAACTCCAGGCCCCATCTCTTTCTGGAGCCCCAAATCCTTGACTGGCAACTTGGTTTCTGACTCTGCTCCATCGAAGATTCACTCGCTAGTCTGCTGTTAGACTTCAGAGGTGCATGGTAACAACCCAGCAGTTCGAAGCGAAGACCTTTGAAATTGGTGAAAATGACCCAAAACATTGAAAAGAGCAGGGAAGAAGGAGTTTAACCATTTTCGTCCGGAGCCCTGAAGAACGTCACAACCACAGTGAGCTCATCGTCTTATTCAGCCTGGAGAAAATCATGCAGGGAATTCATGCAGGTGTATAAGATGATGAGAGGCATTGGTCGTGTGGATAGCCAGAGGCTTTTCCCCAGGGCTCAAACAGCGAACACGAGGGGGAATAGGTTTAAGCTGCTTGGAAGTAGATACAGAGGAGATGTCAGAGCCAAGTTTTTTTACACAAAGAGTGGTGGGTGTATGGAATGCTCTGCCAGCGACGGTGGTAGAGGCGGATAAAATACGGTCTTTTAAGAGACTCTTAGATAGGTACATGGAGCTTAGGAAAATAGAGGGCGATGCGGTAGGGTAATTCTAGACAGTTTCTAGAGTAGGTTACATGGTCGGCACAACATTGTGGGCATTGTGGGTCTGTAATGTGCTGAAGATTTCTGTGATTCTATGGAATTCAAGGGAAATCTCCCATCCCACGGAGTGGTGACTATTTGCAACCTGTCATCTCAGGGAGAGTGAGAGGGGAACGGCAGGGATAGATTTTCATAAACTGATACGGAACAGAAACATGGGCAGAAACCAGATGGGCCGAGTGGCCTCTCTAGTGTACATAGTGAGTGTGATAGAGACTGTAAGTACCTGAGACACGGGATTTGATACATAACTGATTTACCTTTCACAGATACACAATATTAAACACCAGTCTAGTTTAAGGCTAACATCAGCAGAACAGACTCCTTCAATGCTCACTGACTAGAGTTCAGTCCTGGGTGCGATGAGCAGCCGCAAGAACTGCAGAATCTGACAGTAACAGTCCCTCATGAACCTGCAGCTGCCTTCAGTTACCGTGATGGTTAAACATTTAACACAGAGCTGATTTGAACTTCCTCCCTGATGTGAAGTTGCTGGTGTTGCAGCAGCTGGGATGATTGAGTAAAACTCTTTGCTCACTCCGGACAGAAATGTGGCCTCTATTTATTGTGAACTCACCGGAGCATCACAAGGTGGGTTAACTGAATGAGTCTCTTCGCACACACGGAGCAGATGAACGGCCGCTTCCCAGTGCGAAGCTGTTGGTGTATCTGCGATGGCCGACTGAATCCCTTCCAAAATGAGAGCCAGTGAATGACATCTCACTGCTATGACGTCATGGCGATGTATCCAATCAGATCACGGACATGGGCACGTGTTCGGACTCTCCTTGGAGCGAGTGGGGCGCTGTCTTCTCCAACATCTCCGCCTCCACATTCAAGGATCGGCGGCATTCAAGCGCTGGTGAACTGACGGATACAGCGGAACAAACGAGCAATCACAAAGCAACTAACGTGTTTGTGATTGCCATACTCAAATCTTTTGACTTTTCTAAACTGTTAAAAGTTTACAAACCACGTCAGTGGGTGAAGGACAACATTTCAGTTCAGATAATTTTATTCGTCATGGTGCCTTCTGAGAAAAACACTGTCACAACTCAAAACAATTTGGGGGGGACAAGACTTCATCTTCTAACTGGCCACATTTCCGGCATCAGGCACAATATCAAACTCTCCGCTTCCCTCTCTGTATCAAAATGGATCATTCCTCCCCTTCATCATTCTGTGACTTGGCTCAGTTTGTCTGTCTCCTTCGCATTCTGAGCATGCACCACACACCTACTGAGATCACATTTTATTTACACGGCTGTGACTAGAGACTTTCTGATTATTATGTCCCTCCCGGCATTTGACGGTGGTAAACTCAGAGTCAGCAATGGTATTGAACATCGGGAGTAGGTGATTAGGCTTTTTCGTTGGAGATCGATAAACTGCCTGTAGTGTGTGCCTGGATGAGTGGGCCGTTTTCAGACTGGAAGGAGGTAGCGTTTGGAGTACCCCAGAGATCAGTCCCTGACCACAGTTGTTCACAGGTTAATATCCAGGCGGAGGCAGCGAGATGTGAGATGTCCCAGTCTACTGCTGACGCAGAAAGAGTGGAGTTGGGGGAGGGGAGGCTATTCACATGCAATTTCGTAGCTTTGCAATCAGTACATAGTGCACTGTGGGGCTGCAGTGACGGGTTCCAATCTGCTAATTAAATTTGTTGACTACACGACATTGATCGGCCGAATCCCAAATAATAACGAAGCAACGTATAGAGAAGAGTCATCACCCGACACAGTAGTGTCAAGAAAACAACCTCTCCCTCATTGTAGCGAAAACAAAGGAGCTGGTTGTGGATTACAGGAGGAATGGAGACAGGGACCAAATTCAACATTTCCAAGTTTGTTATTGACACAAAATGCACTTATTAATAGTGATCATGACACAATGTATTTTATATATTGTTAATGACATAAAACATATTTATAGATTGTTACTGACCGATATTTTGTATAACTTGTGTTCCGTGTGTTATCTGAATGTATTTGCCTGTGATGCTGCCACAAGTCAGTGTTTCTCTGTACCTGTACCTTCCCGTACTTGTGCACTTGGCAATAAATTCAACAGGACCTGAGAAATCTCAGTGAGATTTGATTAGTGATGATCATCTTGGCAGCTCGGTAGGTCGAATGTATGAGACAGTACACAGTTAAATGCAAAACCCTGAACAGTGTTGATGATCAGAGGGATCTTAGACTCCAAGTTCATCGCTCCCTGAGAAAGACTGCACAGATTGATTGGGTGGTTAAGAAGGCAAATGGCATGCTTGTCTTTATTGGTTGAAGCATTGAGTTCAAAAGTCGGGAAGTTGTGTTGCGGCTGTTCCGAGCCTGCGGTCGTACTGTGACTGTTTCTTTAAGAGCGCCGGCGTGAGGAGGCGGGGCTATGACGTCAGTCACAGGCTGACAGCGCTGACTGTGGACTGAACCATAAGAGAGAGAGAGCGATCTGCAGACAGGCAGTCGGCCAATCTAAAGCGAGAGAGAGAGACTGGAAAAGCTGATAGCTTCAGTTAGTCGCAGCTGAGGCTTGGAACTCTCCTATGCCCACAAGAGTGGGTTGATCATCAGTACACGGAACCACAACGAATGTGTGTGGCTGTCACTTCGTATAATCCATAGGAGTGGATTTTGGAATATCTTGTATTAACCCTTGCCTGGGTATGTTGTGTGGTAACCCCTGGAAGACGGTATTCCTGTGACAGGTCACTTTCGCTGATAACTCGTATGCGGATAGATTCAACGGATAAGAACTTCGTCGACGGTTATTTTGAAGTAACGGCCTTTTCTCTACATTTCACCCTGGATTACAAATATCTCTGTCCCGTCATTTATTCCGTGGATTACTAAACTTTCCTACTTTACCATCTCACGAGCTATAACGAGAGGCTGGACAACATTCCAGTTCATTTCAGAAATGACAACAGTTCAGTTTCTTTCTGTGGCTCCAGAGCAGAAGCTCAGCCTGTCTAATATTTCCGCACAATTGAAATGGGGAATTTGTTTACTATCATCACGTACTGAACTTCCAATGAAAATCTTGCCTGACGTACCATCCACACAGATCGATACATTGCAACAGTCCATTGAGCTGATATACGACAGAACAATCACTGTAATAAAGCATTATGGCTGCAGAGAAAGTGCAGAGCAGATAGACATATGGTGCAGGTTCACGTCGAGTTACATTGTGAGACCGAGTCCATTTTATCATTCATTTGGCTTCTAACCACAGACAGGATGCCGTCCTTGAGCTTGTCATTACTAATAACTGCAGGTCTTTTTTCCTCACTTTCTCGTGGAATTAGACAGGGATGTCCATTAAGCCCTTTATTATTTAATCTTGTATTGGAGACTTTTGCTATAACACTAAGTGAAGCTAAAAATATTCACGGTATCTCTATGAATGGAACCATATATAAGATTTCTCTTTAAGCAGATGATCTTTTGGTTTTTATTTCAAATCTTGAGGAATCAATTCCTAATCCTTTGGAAACACTTAAAGATTTCGGTAAATTTTCAGGATATAAACTTAACTTGAGTAACAGTGAATTGTTTCCATTAAATGTCCTTGTTAGTATATATAATGATATTCCTTTTAGAATAGTTAATATTAGATATTTAGGTATTATTATTACTAAAAAATATAAAGATCTTTATAAAGCGAATATAGTTCCTTTAATGGACTCCATGAAACAACAATTTTCTAGATGGAATCCACTTACTTTTTCTTTAATAGGTCGTACTCATGCTGTGAAAATGATTTTACCTAGATTTTTATATATTTTCCAAAATATACCCATCTTTTTAACTAAAACAAATTTCGATCAAATTGACTCTCTTATTTCTTCCTTTATTTGGAATAATAAGAGACCAAGAATTAATAAGTATCATTTACAAAATTCTAAAAAAAGATGGTGGACTTGAACTTCCTAATTTAAGACTGTATTATTGGGCTGTGAATATTAGACAATTATATTTTTGGTTATATTGTCTTGATAAGAACCAAAAATCATTATGGGTTGAATTGGAATTAAAAGCTGTTAAACAATTTTATTTAACGTTAGTTTTAGGAGCTCCATTACCTTTACAGCTCTCTAAAATTCCAAATTTAAATATTTACCCGGTTATTAAACAATCCCTACGGATTTGGGTTCAGTTTCGTAATTTTTAAAAAAAAAAATTAAACAATTTACGTTGTATAGTTTATATATCGAAACTTTCCATTTAAACCATCAAGAACTGACCCAATTTTTCTCCTATGGAAAAATAAAGGGATCCATTCTTTTACAGATTTATTGTGTAATGGTCGATTGATGACCTTTGAAGAGTTAATTAACAAAGTTCCTCTCGCTCGTACACATTTTTTTCAAATATGTTCAGGTGAAACATTTTTTACAACAATGTTTACCTAAGTTTCCATATTTACAAGAATCTGATTTGTTGGATACCATTTTGAAATTGAATCCCTTAGTGAAAGGTTCTATTAGCAGAATTTATAATTTATTTTTGTTACAAAAGGAGAACCTATCACTAAAGATTAAACAAGATTGAGAGAGAGAACTTAATATGACCCTTGTTAAAGAAGATTAGCTTCGAGTTTTGAAAAACGTAAATTCTTCTTCTGTATGTGCCAACCATTGTTTAATTCAATTTAATACTGTTCACCGTTATTATTTTACAAAGGAGAGACTATCTAAAATATTTCCTACTACAGACAAATGCTGTGATAATGTGAAACTGAAGTAGCTACTTTGTCACATATGTTCTGGTCATATTCTTCCTTAAAATCGTTTTGAAAATCTTTATTTTCTGCAATTTCTAAAGCTCTGAAAATGAACTTACAACCTAATAGATTGACTGTTCTATTTGGAATAGCTCTACGCCATATTCAGGATATTTCATCTTCAGATCAACATGTAATTCCATTTGTTACACTACTGAGAAGAAGGGATATTTTATTAAAATGGAAAGATATTTCTTCCCCTACATTAATTGAATGGTTTTCTCAAGGAATGTTATGGCTTAGTTTGGAAAAAATAGAAGTAGAACTTTTGATACTCGATTCGATTTTGAGAGAAGATGGGGTTCTTTTGCCAAATATTATCACTTAATTTGAATTATGCTATATGGTTTCCGTCCAATTTTATTTTTTTATAAATATGAAATGACGGTTGATGATTCTTTTTTTAAAAAATTAGATGATGGTCAAACGTATTGCTCCGGAGGGTTCATTGCTAACGGATTTTCCCCCTTTTTTTGTGGTTACTGGGTTTATTTCCGAGGTAGATGGGGTACTTTTTTCCCTTATTTTTCTATATATATATTTGACATTTTTATATTTTACGATCAGTTTTTTTTCAGCTTTATTAATTGTATACTTACTAATCTATTGACGTTTTGAATCATTTTATAGCTGTAGAAGAGCATGTTTCAATAAAAAAGATTCTAAAAATGAAAAATGAAACTGGCAAAACAATCACGAGACATATGGTGCAGAGTCACGTCGAGTTACATTGCGAGGCCGAGTACATTTTATCATTCATTTGTCTTATAACCACAGACAGGAATCCCTCCTTGAGCCGGGTGTTTCGCGCTTTAAAGCTTTTGTATCTCTTCCCCGATGGGGGAGCGGGTTTGCCGCAAGAATGTCCAGATTGTGAGGGTCTTTGAGTACATGGCCTGCTTTTCCGAGGCAGGGGAAGTGTAGGAAGAGTCCATGGAGGGGAGGCTTGTTTCTCTGATGTTCTCTGCTCTCCAAAGTTCTCTGCAGTTCCTTGCAGTCATGGGCAGAGCAGTAGCCGTACGAAGGAGTGAAGTATCGACAAGAAACTCAGAGTCCTCGGCCTTCACCCTGCCTTGTGTAGCTGGATCCTGGACTTCCTGTCAGATAGCCGGCAGGTGGTAGGAGTGGGCTCCATCTCCTGTGTCACTCTGACCCTCAGCACACATACCCCACAGGGGTGTCTCTTTGCCCTCTCCTTTACTCTCTGTATACCCATGACTTGTGTCGCCACCCACAGCTCCAATCTGTTAATTAAATTTGCTGACGACACTACACTGACTGACCTAATCTCAAATAATAACGAGGCAGCCGACAGAGAAGTCATCACCCTGACACAGTGGTGTCAATAAAACAACCTCTCCCTCATTGTGACAAAAACAAAGGAGCTGGTTGTGGATTACAGGAGGAATGGAGACAGGGACCAAATTCAACATTTCCAAGACTGTTATTGACACAAAATGCACATTTTAATATTGATCATGACACAATGTATTTTATATATTGTTAATGACATAAAACATATTTACAGATTGTTACTGACAGAGAATCGTATAATTTGTGTTCCGTGTGTTATCTGAATGTACTTGCCTGTGATGTTGCCACAAGTCAGTGTTTCTCTGTACCTGTACCTTCCCGTACTTGTGCACTTGGCAATAAATTCAACAGGACCTGAGAAATCTCAGTGAGATTTGATTAGTGATGATCATCTTGGCAGCTCGGTAGGTCGAATGTATGAGACAGTACACTGTTAAATGCAAAACCCTGAACAGTGTTGATGATCAGAGGGATCTTAGACTCAAGTTCATCGCTCCCTGAAAGAGACTGCACAGATTGACCGGGTGGTTAAGAAGGCAAATGGCATGGTTGTCTTTATTAGTTGAAGCATTGAGTTCAAAAGTTGGGAAGTTGTGTTGCGGCTGTTACGAGCCTGCTGTCGTACTGTGACCTGTTTCTTTAAGAGCGCCGGCGTGAGGAGGCGGGACCTATGATGTCAGTCACAGGCTGACAGCGCTGACTGTGGGACTGAACCATAAGAGAGAGAGAGCGATCTGCAGACAGGCAGTCGTCCAGTCGCGAGAGAGAAAGAGGGAGAGAGAGAGAGAGAGAGAGAGAGAGAGAGAGAGAGAGGAGAGAGAGAGAGAGAGAGAGAGAGAGAGAGAGAGAGAGAAAGAGAGAGAGAGAGAGAGGGAGAGAGAGGGAGAGAGAGAGGGAGAGGGAGAGAGAGAGAGAGAGAGAGAGAGAGAGAGAGGAGAGGAGAGGGAGAGGAGAGAGAGAGAGGAGAGAGAGAGAGAGAGAGAGAGAGAGAGAGAGAGAGAGAGAGAGAGAGAGAGAGAGAGAGAGAGATGAGAGAGAGAGAGAGGAGAGAGAGAGAGAGACTGGAAACGCTGATCGCTTCCGTTAGTCGCAGCTGAGGCTTGGAACTCTCCTTTGCCCCACAAGAGTGGGCTGATCATCGGTAACACGGAACCACAACGAATGTGTGTGGCTGTCACTTCGTATAATCCATAGGAGTGGAATGTGGAATATCTTGTCTTAATCCTTGCCTGGGTATGTTGTGTGGTAACCCCTGGAAGACGGTATTCCTGTGACAGGTCACTTTCGCTGATAACTCGTCTGTGACGGTTTCAACGGATAAGAACTTCGTCGACGGTTATTTTGATGTAACGGCCGTTTCTCTACGTTTCACCCTGGATTATAAATATCTCTCCACCATTTATTTATTCCGTGGATTACTGAACTTTCCTACTTTACCATCTCAAGACTCTGAGCTTTGTTCCCTCAGGCTTGATAGTCTGGGAGTTATATTTACACATATATACACATAACACTGTTAACTTTCCTTTATTTCATTAAGTTACTACATCATAAGTAGATACTAATAAAGAGAATGGTTTTAACATCAAAACCAGACTCCAGTGTGAACTCTATTGCTGCTGGTTCGTTTCTGAAACGTTACAGTTCGTAACACAGTTTTATAAAACTAGTTAGACCACATCTGAAGTGTTTCATACAGTTCTGGTCGCCCCCATTCTCGGAAGGATGTCGGGGCTTTGGAGAGGGCGCAGAAGAGGTTTACCAGGACACTGCCTGGATTAGAGGGCATGAGCTATAACGAGAGGCTGGACAAACTTGTGTTGTTTTCTCCAGAGCGGCGCAGGCTGGGGTGAGACTGGATGGACGTTTATAAGATTACGAGAGGAATAGATAGAGTGGACAGACGATATATTTTTCCTGGGGGTTGAAATGTCTAATACATTTAAGGTGAGAGGAGATGTGAGCGGCAAGTTTACTTCTTTCCTCAGACTAATGAGTAGCCGGAGTCTCTGCCTGGGGGGATGGGGTCAATCAATCCTGACACGTGATCCCGTTTGCCCCTCCCATTTAACCGCAAATGGGCAGCATCTGCGTGTCTGTTTCCGAGGCCCCGCCTCCCGATGATGTAACAATCTCTTCGCCCATGCTCACAGTCTCCGGGTGGACGGTGTTTTCCTCTCCGCTCAGAGCTGAAGTGCGTCGGCTCTGTGTACGGGAAAGACTTTCGTCTCTTCCGTCGGGATCACTGTCTGCGGGCCGAAGATATCACTTTCCCATCGGTGAGTATTGAGACCGATCCCGAGCGGGGAGATCCGATGTTGGCCGTGAGCCCCGAACTGAGGGCCAGTTACTTATTTATTTTCCAATTATCTGGGCTCGTCAAAAATGTGTCGACTTCACTTAATCTGCATTGAACGATCCAAACCAGGAGCCCAGGCTGTCTGTTTCCACAGAATAGTAATGGAAGTCCCGCCGACAGGTCACTTGAGGCTGTGTGCCGCTGACTCGCCCCGCCCTCCGCTTTGTGACGCCAGATCACGTGGTGTGATTTTGCCCACTGAGTGCCATTAACTTCCCCCAACTCTCTTCGTTTCCTGAGGCTCCTCGCATTTGTCCTGGAGCTTTATGGCTGTTGTGTCTTCTCCCGGACTGGGGTGGGTGAGAAAGGAGAACGTCCCAGGTTGTGGGGATCTTTGATTTCATTGCCTGCTTTACCGAGGGACTGGGAAGTCTAGGGGGAGAATGGTTCGAGCCTCAGCTCCCCGCAGCGTGTTGTGTCCTTCAGCAAGGCATTTAGCCATACATTACTCCTGCACGTTCATAGTCCAGCGACGGTGGCCGGTCCAGTATAGACAAGACAAGATCTGTAATACAAATTTCCTGAAATGGTCCTGTTTTAACCTGGAAATGGAGTGATAGTATAACAGTAAAGGAAGCACAACTTTTCCCTGTAAATTATCCTGGAACCGATTTGTCTGTTATTCCTGGAAATGTGTTCAGTACAGTTGTTGCTAACAAGGTTTACATGAATAATCTCAGGAATGATCGGATTTATATATGAGGAGCATTTCATGGCTCTGGACCTGTGCTCAATGGAGTTCAGAGGGACAGTGGGGGTGGTGGGAGATGTATGGTTAAGTATACCTACCGAATGCTGAAAAGCCTGGATACAGTGGACGTGGATGGGATGTTTCCATTAGACAGAGAGTCTGTGATCTGACAGCACAGTCTCAGAATAAAGATGCTTCCCTTTAAAACTGAGATGAGAAAAAAAATTTGGCCAAAAGATGTCTGATATGTGGAATTTGTTGCCGCAGAATTTGTTTGAGGATGCCATTTGGGTATATTTGTGAAGATTCATATACTGATGATTGCTGAGTAGCTTCAGGGTTACAGGAGGACGGCAGGAATATGGTGTTGGATTAAAAATCAGCCCTGGTTGAATGGTTGAGTGGTGGGACAGACCAGATGGATTGAATCACCTGATTCTGTTCCTCTGTCTTGTGTCTTACCATGACTGAGTGATGGCTCCTTCTTATCCCGTATCGTCTGTGTCACGTGAGGGACAATAAAAGATTGTTCACTGAGATCATTATATTTGCCTTCAACGTTTAAATTTCAGTGAGTTTTGTTCCTAGTAACATTAAGCAGAAATGTTTGGTCCTCCTTTTCATTGTTAACGTGCTTCATTATCTTTCATGTTAAAGTTAGACCTGCGGTGAGAGATTTATTGGAAGAAAAACCACGACTGAAGACGAGGGAACTGTAACAAGTGAACCAGCCCGAGGATTGAGAGCATCAACTGGAGAGAACCCATCTGACTCGGAGATTCCAGTGATTCAGTCAGGAGAAAGTTGGTGAGTCTCATTTACTCAAACACTTGTCCTTTAGACATTACGTACCTGCACAAAGGAAGGTAGGAAATAGTTGGGAGTGAGACTGAATGTGCCCAGAAGAACCAGTTATGCCAGTACCAGTCAGACCCAGTTGTGAAGAAGCCCCCCCCACCCCAATATTCCCTTTAAACTTTTCGCCCTTCACCCTTAACCCATGTCCTCTGGTTCTTTTTTCTCTCCCCTAGCCTCACTGGAAAAAGCCTGCTTGCATTCACTCTATCTATACCCATCATAATTTTATATACCTCTATCAAGTCTCCCCTCATTCTTCTACACTCCTAAGAATGAAGTTCTAACCTATTCCACCTTTCTCTGTAACTGAGTTTCTCAAGTGCTGGCAACATCCTTGTAAACCTTCTCTGCACTCTTTCAACCTTATTAATATACTTCCTGTAATTCGGTGACCAAAACTGCACACAATACTCCAAATTTGGCCTCACTAATACCTCATACAACCTCACCATAACATTCCAACTCTTATAATCAATACTTTGATTTATAAAGGCCAATGAACCAAAAGCTCTCTTTACTACCCTATCTACCTGTGATGCCACTTTTAGGGAAATTTGTATCAGTATTCCTAGATCCCTCTGTTCTAGTGCACTCCTCAGTGCCCTGCCATTTACCTTGTATGTTCTACCTTGGTTTTTCCTTTCATAGTGCAATACCTCACACTTGTCTGTATTAAACTACATCTGCCATTTTTCAGCCCATTTTTCCAGCTGGTCCAGATCCCTCTGCAAGCTTTGAAAACCTTCCTCACTGTCCAATACACCTCCAATCTTTGTATCATCAACAAATTTGCTGATCCAATTTACCAAATTATCATCCAGATCATTGATATAGATGACAAATAACCATGGACCTCGCACTGATCCCTGTGGTACACCACTAGTCACAGGCCTCCACTCAGAGTAGCAATCCTCCACTACCGCTCTCTGACTTCTCCCATTCTCAATTCCCAATCAAATTTACTACCTCACCATGTATACCTAGTGACTGAATCTTCCTAACTAACCTCCCATGCGGGACCTTGTCAAAGGCCTTACTGAAGTCCACTACATCCACTGCCTTGCCTTCATCCACTTTCCTTGTAACCTCCTCGAAAATCTCTAATATATTTGTTAAACATGACCTACCATGCACAAAGCTGTGTTGACTCTCCCTAATAAGTCCCTGTCTGTCTAAACAATTGTCAATCCTATCTCTTAGTACTCCTTCCAATAGTTTACCCATGACTAACATCAAACTTACCAGCCTATAATTTCCTGGATTACTTTTTGAGCCTTCTTTAAACAAGGGAACAACATGAGCTATCCTCCAATCCTCTGGCACCTCACCCGTAGATAACAACATTTAAATATATCTGCCAGGGCCCCTGCAATTTCAACACTAGTCTCCTTCATGGTCCGAGGGAATACCCTGTCAGGTCCTGGAGATTTATCTACTCGCCTCAAGGTAGCAAGCACCTCCTCCTCTTCTATCTGTATAGGTTCCATGACCTCAATACTTGTTTGCCTTATTTCCATTGATTCCATGCCAGTTTGCTTAGTAAATTCAGACACAAAAAAAACCATTTAACATCTCCCCAATTTCTTTTGGTTCCATACATAGCCAACCGCTCTGATCTTCAAGAGGACCAATTTTATCCCTTAACTATCCTTTTGCTATTAATATACCTGTGGAAGCTCTTACTCTCCTTCACCTTGACTGCCAACGCTACCTCATGTCTTCTTTCAGCCCTCCTGATTTCTTCCTTAAGTTTTTTTTGCACTTTTTATACTCCTCAAGTACCTTCTTTGCTCCCTGTTTCTTACACATGTCATACATCTCTCTCTTCTTTATCAGAGTTCCATCGAGAACCAAGGTTCCTTATTCTTATTCACTTTGCCTTTAATCCTGAGACTTTATTCCCATGGTGTCCTCATGGGCCGTCCAGAAATGATTTCAGCTGGTGACAACCCTGTTTTCCCCTGTGGGGCAACCCTCATGTGGAATCGGGCTAATGGTCGTACCTTCAACCAAGTGAGTCCAGTCTCCGCTGTTAGTCTGGCCAGTTTACTCTTCAGAGTGCCATTGGCTCTTTCCACCCTGCCAGCGGCCCGTGGGTGGTGTACACAGTTGTTGCTTGATAGCTAGTCTGTTACATACCCATTTGTTTACTTTCACCACAAAGTGTGGGCCATTGTCAGAGCTCAGCATCTCTGGCAGGCTGTACCTGGGAATTATTTCCCGTAATAATACATTCACAACAGTCACAGCAATATTGATGGTAGTTGGAATAGCTTCAATCTATCTATTGAGCACATCTATAATATCTAAGCAGTGTTTATAGCAATGTACTCTAGGCAATTCAATAAAATCAACTTGTAGACCGGTGTGCAGGGTACAGGTTACCAACCATTCCCTCCTTTCCCAGGTGTGTCAAATCATGTTTCTGATTGACCAATATTGGTAAAAACTGTGTAGGAACAAAAACCTGTCCCGCTGGGTAATCAAAAAACCTAGGTCAGGGTCTTTCTGGCACCCCCATCTGGGACCACAGAGGCATCCCCCTGAAAACTACGTACCTCCCTCATGTCTGGCAAACCCGTTCTGCTTTAGTCACGGAAGGTTATTTGATGGGAACCCGAGGGGACTACAACTACTGAGGATTTTGCCACAGTTTTCGCTGTCTAATCTGCTAAAGCATTGCCTTTAGTGACCAGGTTAGACATGCGGGCATGGGCTGCACATTTAATAACAGCCAAAACTCGAGGTAGCTGTAGAGCGGTGAGTAAGTTGTTTACAAAGGTGGCATTACTAATGGGGAGGCCAGAGGAAGTGAGGAATCCCCACGTTCCCAGAGATCCCCGTAGTCATGTACAATTCCAAATGCATAACGGGAGTCTGTGTAAATGTTCCCACTTTAGTCTGTTGCTGGGATACAGGCATGAGTCAGAGCAAACAGCTCAGCCTTCTGGGCGGAGACAGCTGCTTCAAAAGAGGCCTGCTCAATTACTTCACTGTCCGTCCCTATCGCATAGTCAGAATATCGGTTTCCTGATAGATCCACAAAAGAGCTTCCATCCTCGTAAAATTTGCCTCAGGCTTGAGGGGGTATTGCAGAATGGATGGGAGAGTCTGTCCTTCTTTGAGGGTGATCCAGTTGGGGGCAGTCGGTGCGGACAACCATGGCCTGAAATTGCCCAGAGCTGTGGTACAACGTATTGCATTCAGTGAATATTAAAAGAGTGTCTTACCAGATGTCCCGTCTTCACCTCCGACTCCTTCCAGTATTGAGGTTGGACTGCGGCCAAGTCTTGCCAGTCTCCCTCAGTGATGGAGGCTTGTTTTGTCAGGGTGTGGGCAAGGAACCCTAGGCTCTTTGGCTTGAACCCAGGGCAAACCCTAATGGTGGTATGGGGAACCACCAGTCCTGTCTGTTGCCAAAGGAAATCCAGAGCTTCGGCCAGTAATGCCCTGCCCGCTCTTCCTTTAACCTCTCCAATCACTGTGACTGGGAACTTCTGTCCCTCGAGGGGTGCATAATATTGGCTTTCCTCAGTGACGCACCCCGTAGGGTCATAGCACAGAGTCACATGAGGGTCGGCCGCTGGCGGAAGGGGTTCAAATGCAGTGGAGTCCAGATTAAGTGCCCACCACTGGGGGGTTTAGAAACTGGGGAAGCTGTCGGTTGTTCACTAGCCCCAGGGTGACACCCTTGTCTGTGTCTCCGCTCCTCCTGTCCTCCACAATCAGCTCCTTTATTTTTGTGACAATGAGGGAGAGTTTATTTTCTTGACACCAGTCAGATGTTGTTCAGACCTCAGATAGAGTCAGCAATCAAATGGTTGAGCATGGTGCGATGAATGTGCTGAGCTGTGTATATCACAATGCAAGAAGCATCGTAGGAAAGCGAGATGAGCTCAGGAAAGGGAATTATGATATTGTAGACATTATTGGGATGTGGTTGCACCCAATAGTCTGAGGGATTTAGAGGAACAAAAGTTATTCAGTAAGTAATTTTAATTTTCCATATATTGACTGGGACTCCCATTACTGTAAAAGGACTAGATGGGGTAGAGTTTCTCAACTGTGCCCATAATCGGTACATAGAATTCCTGATGAAGAAGGGTGCAATAAGCTGTTAGGTAATGATCAGGGCTGGTGACAGAAATTAGTGATCATAATGACATGAAGTTCAAAATAAAGATGGAAAAAGAGAGGTCTGGACCATGGGTTGAGATTCTAAATTGGAGAAAGGTCAATTTTGATGGTATCAGAAAGGATCTGACAAGTGTGGATTGGGACAGGCTGTTTTCTCACAAAGGAGTACTTAGTAAGTGGGAGGCCTTGAGAAGTGAAATTTTGAGGTTATAGAATTTGTACATGCCTTACAAAATGAAAGTTGAAACGTAACTGGTTCAGGGAAACTCGGCTTTCAGGAGATATTGAGGCCCTGGATATTTTGTTCCTCTAAATGCCTCAGACTGTTGGGTGCTACCAAGACTCATTAATGACTGACTCATGAATCATCTTTCCACGCCCTGAGCTCATTTGACTTTTTTTTCTTTGGTTGTCTTCTGTTGGTTTCTAGCTTCCCAATAGCTTTTGCTCTTTTGTTTGCCCTCTCTTTGGCTTTTATGTTGGCTTTGGCTTCTCATTTCAGCCACAGTTGTGTCCTCCTGCCTTTCCAATGCTTCCACTTCTTTGGGATATATCGATCACTTATCTCCCGAATTGCTCCAAGAAACTCCAGCCATTGCTGCTCCATTGTCACTCCTACCTTTTCCCTTCCAAACAAGTTTGTCTAGCTTCTCTGTTATAGAAGTTTGGAACAGTTCACAGAGAAACTGGCTATTTGGCTCATCTGGTCAATGCTGAAAACAAAAAACATTTAAACTGTCCAATGCATGTACCTGCACCAAGACCATCGCCCTCCATACCCCTACCATCCAGACTCCCATCTGGATGGGACTCCAGACTTCCTTTAAATGGTGAAACCAAGCTCATATTCACTACTTGTGTTGGCATTTCATTCCATGCTCACACAACCATTTCAGTAAAGAGCTTTTCCAAATGTTCCTGTTAAATTTTCACCTTCCTCACTTATCCATGCCCTCTAGTTGTTATCCCACCCAACCTCAGAGGAAAAAGCTGCTTGCATTTACCCTATCTGTACCCTCATAATTCTGTATACTTCTGACAAATCCTCAAAATAACGCATAATTTCATTCTTTATGTTTAGAGCATTTTTTAGTTGTATAAGATGATGAGGGGCATTGACCTTGTGGATAGCCAGAGGTGTTTTCCCAGGGCTGAAATGGCTCACATGAGGGGGCACAGTTTAAGGTGATTTGAAATAGATACCGTGGGGATGTCAGGGGTAAGTTTTCTACACAGAGAGTGGTGGGTGCATGGAATGCACTGCCAGCTATTTGTGTGAGAGTGTTTCAGTTACTTTGGGGCCAGGAACCCATGCAGCTCAGTGGGAACAGGGAATAATACCAATGGAGAGAGTCAAACTGAGCCAGGTCACAGATTGGAGATGGCAGAAATGCTCCATTCTTATAGAGACAGGAAGAGCATTAGAGAGTTTGATGGTCATTCCAGATACCATTCACTGTGCCCAGTTCGAAGATGATTTCTCTCTCCAACTTGTGTTGAACTTCACTGTAACAGTGTGATGATAGATCACCCCTTGGCAACTCAATTGACCTCATCTGAAATGTCCTACATCCATTGATGGATTTTGTAAATCTCTTTACAGGTTACAAATGACGAGGAATTTGCGGGAATCGTGAACACAACACACTAGTTTTGTTGTCACTGTCCAGATATTTAAGAAGTGGAACAAGGGATTCATTCGATCATCTTTCCTGCTCAGACTGTGGGGAGGGATTCAGTTGATCATCTGTGTGACTGGCACACCCATCATCTTACACAGGTGGGACCCGATCATCTGCTCAGACGGTGGGAATGGATTCAGTCGGATATTTCAACTGAAGGTACATCAGCAAGTACCCACTGGGCAAGGCCATTCAACTGTTCTGTGTGCGAGAAGGGATTCAGTCCATCTTCCCACCTGTGGACACACCAGTCAGTTCACTGGGCAGAGGCTGGTCATTTGCTGAATTTGTGGAGAAGGAGTCACTCAGTCATCTGATCTAATGGCTCACCAGCGATTTTGCACCGGGGAGCGGCCATTCACCTGCTTAGACTATGGGAAGGGATTCACTCAGTCATACGAACTACTGTTACACAAGTCAGTTCACACTGGGGAGAAGCCATTCACCTGCACAGACTGTGGGAAGGGATTCACTCGGTCATCTAAACTAAAGGTACATCAGCGAGTTCACACTGGGGAGAGGCCTTTCACCTGCTCAGACTGTGGGAAAGGTTTCACTCAGTCATGGACCCTAATTGCACACCAGCGAGTTCACACTGGTGAGAGGCCGTTCAACTGCTCAGACTGTGGGAAGGGATTCATTCAGTCATACGAACTACTGTTACACAAGTCAGTTCACACTGGGGAGAAGCCATTCACCTGCTCAGACTGTGGGAAGGGATTCACTCGGTCATCTAATCTAAAGGTACATCAGCGAGTTCACACTGGGGAGAGGCCTTTCACCTGCTCAGACTGCGGGAAAGGATTCACTCAGTCATGGACCCTAATTGCACACCAGCGAGTTCACACTGGTGAGAGGCCGTTCAACTGTTCAGACTGTGGGAAGGGGTTCACTCATTCATACGAACTACTGTTACACAAGTCAGTTCACTCTGGGGAGAAGCCATTCACCTGCTCAGACTGTGGGAAGGGATTCACTCGCTCATCTAAACTAAAGGTACATCAGCGAGTTCACACTGGGGAGAGGCCTTTCACCTGCTCAGAATGTGGGAAGGGATTCACTCAGTCATGGACCCTAATTGTACACCAGCGAATTCACAGTGGTGAGAGGCCGTTCAACTGCTCAGACTGTGGGAAGGGATTCACTTACTCATCCCAACTGAGGGAGCATCACCGAGTTCACACTAGGGAGAGGCCGTTCACCTGCTCAGACTGTGGGAAGGGATTCACTTGCTCATCTAAACTGAAGGTACATCAACGAGTTCACACTGGGGAGAGGCCATTCACCTGCTCAGACTGTGGGAAGGGATTCACTTGCTCATCTAATCTTAAGCTACATCAACGAGTTCACACTGGGGAGAGGCCATTCACCTGCTCAGACTGTGGGAAGGGATTCACTCGGTCATCCCAGCTACTGGTACACAAGTCAGCTCACACTGGGAAGCGGCCCTTCACCTGCTCAGACTGTGGGAAAGGATTCACTTCATCATCTCAACTGAAGGTACATCAGCGATTTCACACCAGGGAGCGGCCGTTCCCCTGCTCAGACTGTGGGAAGGGATTCACTTGGTCATCTCAACTGAAGGAACATCGGAGAGTTCACACTGGGGAGAAGCCGTTCACCTGCTCAGACTGTGGGAAGGGATTCACTTGGTCATCTCAACTACAGAGACATCAGCGAATTCACACTGGGTAGAGGCTGATCACCTGCTCAGACTGTGGGAAGGGATTCACTGGGTCATCTCAACTACAGAGACATCAGCGAGTTCACACTGGGTAGAGGCTGATCACCTGCTCAGACTGTGGGAAGGGATTCACTGGGTCATCTCAACTACAGAGACACCAGCGAGTTCACACTGGGTAGAGGCTGATCACCTGCTCAGACTGTGGGAAGGGATTCACTTGGTCATCTCAACTACAGAGACACCAGCGAATTCACACTGGGTAGAGGCTGATCACCTGCTCAGACTGTGGGAAGGGATTCACTGGGTCATCTCAACTACAGAGACATCAGCGAGTTCACACTGGGTAGAGGCTGATCACCTGCTCAGACTGTGGGAAGGGATTCACTGGGTCATCTCAACTACAGAGACATCAGCGAGTTCACACTGGGTAGAGGCTGATCACCTGCTCAGACTGTGGGAAGGGATTCACTGGGTCATCTCAACTACAGAGACATCAGCGAGTTCACACTGGGTAGAGGCTGATCACCTGCTCAGACTGTGGGAAGGGATTCACTTGGTCATCTCAACTACAGAGACACCAGCGAATTCACACTGGGTAGAGGCTGATCACCTGCTCAGACTGTGGGAAGGGATTCACTGGGTCATCTCAACTACAGAGACATCAGTGAGTTCACACTGGGTAGAGGCTGATCACCTGCTCAGACTGTGGGAAGTGATTCACTGGGTCATCTCAACTACAGAGACACCAGCGAGTTCACCCTGGGTAGAGGCCGATCACCTGCTCAGAATGTGGGAAGGGATTCACTCGGTCATCTCAACTATGAAGACACCAGCGAATTCACACTGGGTAGAGTCTGATCACCTGCTCGGTCTTTGGGAAGAGATTCTCTCAGCCAAATCAACTAAATGTGCATCACTGACTTTTACACTGGGGAGAGGCTGTTCACCTACTGTGAATGTGGGAAGTGATTCACTGAGTCATCTAACCTTATGTAAATATCGCTTTGGCTAGCAACTTAATATAGGGGGTCATAGCCCCCCAGCCTAGAAAAGAAATCTCATTTGGGTGGATGCTGCGTGATGTGTCCCCTGTTACAAATCAGTACTGTACCCCGAAATACCAAACCGTACACAATATGTGATTAAACAATTGATCTTTATAATTCTTACTTTGACTGAGGCAATGATGTACAGTATATCAGTAAAGTTTCCCGTAACATTTGACTTCATTGTTATGTATTATCTTGCACCTTCTACCTCACTGAGTTTTCCAGGAATCAGTTTTTGCTAGAACAACAAGAGGTTTAATTGATTGCAGCACCTGGTGGGGTAAGAGTTATAAGCTACGATCATAGGGTATGACAGGAAAGATTCTAGCATTTTGTTATGAACCAAAACACTTCAGAAACGAACAGGCAGCAATAGACTGCACCTGGAGTCTGGTTTTGATGTTAAATCCACTATCTTCATTAGGATCTTCTTATAATCTAGTAACTTAGGCAAGATAAACAAAAGTTAACAGTGCTATGTATATATATATATATGTGTGTGTGTGTGTGTGTGTGTGTGTGTGTGTGTGTGTGTGTGTGTGTGTGTGTGTGTGTGTGTGTGTGTGTGTGTAGATATAACTCCCAAACTATTGAGCTCGGTGTTGGGGGAGGGGGTGGGGGTGGAGAACTAGGCTTAGAGTCTTGAGATGGTTAGGTATGAAAGTTTAGTTCATTCATGGAATAAGGGATGGGAGAGAGAGATTTGTAATCCAGGGTAAATGCAGAGAGAAGGCAATTACGTTGAATTCCACAGGTTCCACGGTGGTAAAATGAGATAACAGTCGCCGTAGATTTTATCTGTCGTCGTTCCAAATACACATACGCATTATCACCGAAAGTGACTTGTCACAGGGATATCGTCTTCAAGTGAATCGCCACACCACATACCCAGGCAAGGGTTAACACGTAAGTGGTCACCACAGGATACCCCAAACAAAATCCACTCCTGTGTATTATTCGTTGTGACAGGCACACATTCGATGTGCACTGGATCGATAATCAAACCGCCCTTGTGGGCAGAGGAGAGTTCCAAACAGTGACTCTTTGCCACTAGCTTCCTTGTCTAAATCCTTTTGTTCTCTTTCTTTGCGTCCTTCTGACTGTGAGTGTCTGTCCTCGCTTAAAACGAAACAAACTGCGAGTAATGTAAACAAGCTGCAAGTCAGACAGTCCCGCCTCCTTGAGCTCTCTCTCTCTGTAAAAATCAAAAATGAGCTGAGAAAGTCAGCTGCTGACGTCATTGTTAGTCCCCACCTCACTCAGGCACTCTCTTAAAGTGACAGTCCACAGCAAACGAAACTTAGGGATTCATAACACTTCCCCTCTTCCCAAAAAATAATTCTTGATCTCGAAGAGCAAAATTTTAACTGCAAACTACAGTATATAAAACAATACACATACGGTTATCATGTAACACATTGAAGAAGCGTTTACAGATACCAGATTCTGCTTCACTATTAAAACTGTGAGCTTAGCATCTGGAAAGACAATCGGCAATGATATTGTCCGTGGATTTTATATGCGTTATCACAATAGCATACTCTTGCAAAATAAGACACTAGTATAACAGTCTTCTGTTTTTGTCCTTTACCTTACTCAAAAACACCAACAAATTATGATCAGTATAAACTACAAGAGGTTCCTGCACAGGGCAAACACAGACATCGAAATGCCGCAAAGCCAAGATGAGTGACAACAACTCTTTCTCTAAGAACCATAGAACATTACAGCACAGAAACAGGCCTTTTGGCCCTTCTTGGCTGTGCCGAGCCATTTTTCTGCCTAGTCCCACTGACCTGCACCTGGGCCATATCAACCCAAACGCCTCTCATCCGGATACCTGTCCAGGTTTTTCTTAAATGTCAACAATGAGCCCGCTAAGGTGGAATAATTTCTTTGATGCTCATTGAATTTTCTCGAAAAGTAAGCTACAGGCTGTTCAACATCATCATCATCTTTCTGTAATAACACTGCCCCAGCAGCTTCATCACTGGCATCCACAGCTATAGAAAATGGCTTTGTAATGTCAGGTGCCCTGAGTACAGGTTAATGACATAAAAATGGCTTTCAATCGATCAAATGCCTCCTGACAAGGCTCGGTCCAAATAAACATTTTACCCTTCTTGAGGAGATTAGTCAGAGGAAGGGCGGTATAAGCAAAGTTCTTACAGAACTTACGATAATATCCAACCATTCCCAGAAGCCTTCTAAGAGCCTTCTTAGCAGTCAGAATAGGAACTTGAGAAATTGCCTGGACCTTTGCCTGAACAGGAGCCCACTTGCCTTGAGCTACAACATAGCCAAGATAGGTCACAGTGGCATGGCAAAATTCACTCTTAGCTAAATGTAAGGCTGGCCTGGGAAAGCCTGTCAAACAGCTTCTCTACTGCAGAGATATGCTCTTCCCAAGTGTCACTCCCTGTGACTAAGTCATCGATATAGGCATCTGTGTGGTCTAACCCTCGAATTACAGAATCAAACGTTCTCTGGAATGATCCTGGACCATTTTTTCATTCCAAACGGCAAAACATTGCATTCATACAACTCAGAAGGTGTCACAAACGCAGACATTTCTCTACCTCTGTCCATCAAAGGAACACACCAATACCATTTCAACAGATCAATCTTCGTTGGAAATTTAGCTTTTCCAACTTTATCGATGCAATCATCCACCCTAGGGATAGGATAGGCATCTGTTTTTGTTACTGCATTTACCTTCCTATAGCCAGTGCAAAATCTAACACTGCCATCAGATTTGGGCACAATAACACAGGGTGATTCCAATCTGATGCTGCAGGACTAATAATACCATTTCCCAGCATATTTTCAATTTCTTGCTCAGCCAATTTACACTTTTCTACTTTCATATGATATGGGTGTTGTTTAATAGGTTTGGCTTGACCAATATCTACATCATGTACTACGACCGTGGTTTGCTTGGGAACATCGGGAAATAAATCTTTAAACTTCAGAGTTAATTCCTTCAGCTGTTGTTGTTGCTTTGGCTGCAGATGAGACAACTTGTTATCAATGTTTTCTAGAACAACAGAGTTCATTAGCCTAACTGCGACCTTGTTTGGCTTGTGAAAAGTCTCAGACGAGTCAATTGTTTCATTCTCAGGGTTACCAGGTTCATAAGTTTTGACAACAACACTCACAGATGGTGCGTCTTTGTCAAAATAAGGCTTTATCATATTTATGTGTACAACCTGTGTTAGTTTACGTCAGTCGGGTGTTTTAATAACATAATTCACATCATTAATTTGAGAGCCTATTTCATACGGTTCATTGAATTTCACCTGGAGTGGATTCGTCAACATTGGAGATAAGGCAAGCACCTTATCCCACACTTTCTATTTTCTTTCGCAAGCCCGTTTATCAAACCAACACTTTATTTTGTTTTGAGAAATCTTTGTTTTGTCTCACTGGACTACACGCTTGGTGTAGTTTATTTTTGAACTTCAAAACATAGTCTAACAAGTTAACATGTACATCCCCATCAATCCACTGTTCCTATAACAAGGTTAAATGTCCCCTCAGTCTACAACCAAATAGAAGTTCAAGTCGACTAAACCCCAGTGATCCTGTACTGACTCTCTTACTGAGAACAAAAACAAATATATTCCTTCATCACAGTCTTTCCATTTTCAACACAGTATGTCTTAATCATTGTTTTGAGTGCAGAATGAAAACTTTCTACAGCCCTTGTGATTCCAGACGGTACGCAGATTATGTTATTTGTTCAGCTCCTAGTTCAAAAACTACCTACTGAAATAATCCAGGTGTAAAATTACTTACTTGATCAGACTGGATTTCTTTAGGCAATCCAGAAGAAGTGAAAAAAAAGAACAACTTGGTAAGAACTTTGGCGACAGTTTTAGCTTTAATATTTCTGAGAGGTATTGCCTCTGGGAATCTGGATGCAGTACACATAATACTTTGTAGTTAGCAGGTACTGATGGCCAGCTTTAGTCTTTGGCAATGGGCCAACACAATCCTTTCATAAAAGGGTTCACCGAATGCACGTATAATCCACAGTGGGGCCACTGGGATGACCTGGTGGGGTTTACCCACAGCTGGACAAGTGTGACAGGTTTGCAAAAGGTCACATCTTTCCTGAAATTAGGCCAGTACAATTATTTCATAACCCTGTTTACAGTTATATTCACTCCAAAATGGCCACCTAAGAGCATACTGTGGGCCAAAGTTAAAATTTCAGCCCTATAAACTTTAGGAACTACAACTTGGTGAACAATTGCCCATTCCTCACTCGCTGGTATAGCAGGTGGCCTCCACTTCCTTATTAACACTCCATCCTTGAGATAATACCCTACTGGCACTTTCTTAATATCATCATCTGAGAGAGCTGTTTCTTTTAAAGCTTCAATCTCAGGGTCTCGGTTCTGTTCTGCTATAAACTCCTTCCTAGACAGGGATAAATCTTTCTCATCAGACTTACTACCTGAATCTTGTTGAAACAATGAAGGCAGAAAAGTCCCTGACAAGTCATTATTACCGGAATCCCGATTGTGGCTATCATGGGTATCAGAATCATGCTGCACAGAACTGTCTGCGTCGGCTGAATTTTTAGTTATACTTCGAGTTACTGCGCTGGAAGGATAAATGTTAAAATCCATCTGTGGGTAGTCCGTGGTTGGCTTAGTTGTCAACTACACTGCAGGTACTACTTTATCATCTGCCAGGTCATTCCCTAACAGCAAAGTAACATCTTCCACCGGTAAACTGGAACACAATCCAATCTTAACAGGTCCCGAAACCAACCCTGACTGTAAAGTTACCTTGTACAATGGCACAGAAACGACACCGCCCCCCAATGCCTTTAATAAGATTTATCTCACCAGTTTCAGTTTCATCACCAAACTTTAAAATGCTGTCCAATATAAGTGACTGAGAAGCCCCTGTACCTCATACAATTTTCAGTGGTACCGGGGTTGACCCTTCCTTTAATAATACAATCCCATCTGACATAAAATAATCAAATCTCTTCTTAACTGGGTCAGGCCTCTCAAATCCTTATCTGAGCCTCAACAGAATGTTCAGAACCCTGTGGATTTACAGGTGCTTCAACATACTGAACACAGGCATTTAGGACTGCCTCCTTTTCCTTTCTCTCCCCCAGGAGGCAACAATTAGCCATCATATGACCAGCTTTCTTACAACAGTAACAAGTAAGACCAGCATATTTCTCCTTCAACTGCTTCCCTTCATCCCTACTCTTGTCACTAGTCCCAGCTTTAATTTCTGGTTTACCCTGGTGATCCCTGCTACTCTTTTGGAATCTCTTATTCGGGATAAACTTAACCTTATGAGTTAAAGCAAACTCATCTGCTAATCCAGCAGACCCCTGCAAAGTGGCAGCATCCTTTTCATCTAAATATCTCTTTATGTCTTCAGGCACACATCCTCTAAATTCTGCAATTTAAACCAACCCTTTCAAGCTGTTAAAATCATCATTTATATTTTTATATGTGCACCAGCGGTCAAAACACAAAAAACTTCTCATAAGCAAGATCCATATAAGTCTGGTTCACATACTTACTCAAATTTCTAAACTTTTGCCTGTATGATTCTGGGACCAACTCGTAAGCTTTGAGGACAGCTTGTTTCACAATGTCATAATCAGCTGCTTCATCAACTGTCAAAGCAGAATAGGCTTACTGAGCCTTCACCTTAATTACACTTTGTAAGAGAATAGGCCAACCTTCTTTTGGCCAATATAAACTGAGCAACCTTCTCAAAATGCTGAAAGTATTCATCAACCTCTACCTCGTCAAATGGAGGTACCAATTTAACTTCCCGAATGGCCTTAAACTTATCACCAGAGTCTAACACTCGACCCCTTTTCTGCAATCTCTCTATCTTTTCCAGCTCGAACAGCCTCTGCCTTTCTGCATCCTCCCTCTGTTTTTCTGCCTCTCTAGCCTCAAATTGCCTCTGACTTTCCGCAGCCTCCATCTTTAATTTTTTTCACTTGTACTGGAGCTAAACTTAACTAGGTTTACTTTCCTCCAACTCCTCCACTTTAAACACAACCTCAGATACATAATGTTCAGCTATTATCCTCTGCATCTGTGCCCTCCTCATCGTCGATTTCCCCTTAGCAAGGTTTAACATTTTAGCAATACTTAACAACTCAATCCTTCTGGCGTCTTCCAATGCCTCAGAGGCTGGCACTTCCAGACATCTGTCAACATCCATTGCTACTGATTTTCCGCACACAAATAAATCCAAAGGAATTTCCACAATGAAATCGATAATTAATGACTACGCCCCAAATCTGTTCATATCCCGGACGCAGGCCCCAATTTTGTTATGAATTGTAACGCTTTAGAAACGAACAGCAGCAATAGGCTACACCTGGAATCTGCTTTGATGTTAAAACTATCTTTATTAGAATCTACTAGTAATATAGTAATTTAAGCAAGATAAACAAAAGTTAACAGTTTTACGTGTATATATGTGCGGAAATAAAACTCCCAAACTATTGAGCTCGGGGGAAACAAGGCTTGGAGAATTGAGATGGTAAAGTATGAAAGTTCAGTTCATCCATGGAATAGGTGATGAGAGAGATATTTGTAATCCAGGCTAAATGTCAAGAGAAGGCAATTATGTCGAATTCCACAGGTTCCATGGTGGTAAAACGAGACAACAGTATCGTCTTCAAAGGGTATCGTCTTCAAGTGAATTACCACAACACACCCAGGGAAGGGTTAACAAATCAGTGGTCTTCACAGGATACCCCAAATCAGATCCACTCCTATGGATCAAACGAGGTGACATCCACACATTCGATGTATGCTGAATCGATAATTAACCTAACCTTGTGGGCATAGGGAAGTAGCAATCAGTGACACTTGGTCACTAGTTCCCTGGTTTTGTTCCTTCCATTTTTCCTACTTCGTCTCCGTCTGATTCTGAGTGTCTGTGTCCTCGGTTAAAACTAAACAAGCTGCGAGCGATGTAAACAAACTGCAAGTCAAACTGATTTGACTTCTTAATCTCTCTCTCTTAAAATGACAGTCCACAGCAAACGAAACCTAAGGATTCATAACGACGGCAACTCCCCATTGTGGACTGACTGATGTGCCAGTACTTGAGATGACTGAATGAAACCTTTCCCACATTCTGAGCAGGTGAACTGCTTCTCCCCAGTGTGAACTCGCTGATGTCTCTGTAGGTTGGATGACCGGCTGAATCGCTTCCCACATTCTGAGCAGGTGAACGGCTTCTCCCCAGTGTGAACTCGCTGATGACTTTGTAGGGTGGATGACTGAGTGAATCTCTCCCCACAGACTGAGCAGGTGAATGGCTTCTCCCCAGTGTGAACTCGCTGATGTATCTGTAGGTTGGATGACCGAGTGAATCGCTTCCCACATTCTGAGCAGGTGAACGGCTTTTCCCCACTGTGAACGCGCTGATGACTCTGCAGGTGGGATGACAGAGTGAATCGCTTCCCACATTCTGAGCAAGTGAACGGCTTCTCCCCAGTGTGAACTCGCTGATGTCTCTGTAGGTTGGATGACTGAGTGAATCCCTTCCCACATTCTGAGCAGGTGAACGGCTTTTCCCCAGTGTGAACGCGCTGATGACCCTGTAGGTGGGATGACAGAGTGAATCGCTTCCCACATTCTGAGCAAGTGAACGGCTTCCCCCCAGTGTGAACTCGCTGATGTCTCTGTAGGTTGGATGACTGAGTGAATCCCTTCCCACATTCTGAGCAGGTGAACGGCTTCTCCCCAGTGTGAACTCGCTGATGACTCTGTAGGTGGGATGACAGAGTGAATCGCTTCCCACAGTCTGAGCAGGTGAACGGCTTCTCTCCCAGTGTGAACTCGCTGATGACTATGTAGGTTGGATGAGTGAGCGAATCTCTTCCCACATTCTGAGCAGGTGAATGGCTTCTCCCCAGTGTGAATTCGCTGGTGTCTCTGTAGGGTGGAAGATTGAGTGAATCCATTCCCACATTCTGATCAGGTGAACGGCCTCTCCCCAGTGTGAACTCGCTGGTGTCTCTGTAGGGTGGAAGATTGAGTGAATCCATTCCCACATTCTGATCAGGTGAACGGCCTCTCCCCAGTGTGAACTCGATGGTGTCTCTGTAGGTCGGATGACCGAGTGAATCGTTTCGCACATTCGGAGCAGTTGAATGGCCTCTCCCCGGTGTGAACCCGCTGGTGTGCCATTACGTCAGATGATTGAGTGAATCATTTCCCACAAATTCTGCAGATCACCAGCCTCTGCCCGGTGTGAACTGACTGGTGTGTCCACCGGTGGGAAGACCAATTGAATCCTTTCTCACACACAGAACAGATGAATGGCCTTGCCCAGTGTGAACTTGCTGATGTACCTTCAATTGTGATAACCGAGTGAATCTATTCCCACTGTCTGCGCAGGTGAACGGCCTTTCTCCTGTGTAAAATGACGGGCGTGCCAGTTGGGCAGATGACCGAAAGAATCCCTCCCCACAGTCTGAGTAGAAAGAATGGTCGTTTGAGTCCCTCGCTCCACTTCTTAAATATCTAGACAGAGACAGCAAGACTGGCGTGCTGTGTTTGAGATTCCTGGAGACAAATTCCCTCTCGTTTTTAACCTGTAAAATGATTTACAAAGTCCATCAATGGCTGTAGGACAATATTTCAGATGAGATTACTTGAGTCGCCAAGTTTTGATTTGGCTGTTCCTCACTGTTACAATGAGGTTGAACCCAAGCTGGACAGAGAAATCATCACCTGACTGGGCAGAGTGCTGGTATCTGGAATGACCATCAATTCCCTGATGCTCCTCCTGTCTCTATAAGAACATGGCATTTCTGCCATCACCAATCTGTGCCTTGGCTCAGTTTGACTCTCTCCAGTGGTATTATTCCCTCTTCCTGCTGAGCTGCATGTGTTCCTGGCCCCACAGTAACTGAAACACTCTCATGCAAATTGTCTTTCCTGACGTGCATCTGGGATTTTCTGTCACGTATTATTAACTTAAAGTTCCACAATTTTAACGCCATATAAAAAATCCCTGCTGAGGTGAATGGTTGGTCTGCACAGCTGTTAAAAGGACTTAGAGTGAATATTAGTATTACTTCAGGTTCTTGTGGAAAATTACAATACAGAAACAGGCCATTTGGGCCATCTGGTTTTTTGCTGAACTAATTAAACTGCCCACTCCCACATCCCTACCATCCAGATACCTACACGAACCTCTTAAATGTTGAAAACATGCTCGCATGCACTACTTGTGCTGGCTGCTCATTCCACACCCGGATGACTGTCTGTGTGAAGAAGTTTCCCCTCATGTTCACCTTAACATTTCACCTTCCACCCTTAACCCATGGCCTCTGGTTGTAGTCCCACCCCATCTCTGTGGTAAAAGCCAGCTAAGGGGAGTAGGGGGCGACCGTGGACAACAAGGAAAGTCAAGGACAGTATAAAAATGCAAGAGAAGATGTATAACATAGCAAAGATGAAAGGGAAGCGAGAGGATTGGGATACGTTTAAAGAGCAACAGAAGATAACTAAAAAGGCAATACGGGGAGAAAAGACTAAATTCTAAATTCTCCTTCTAAATTCCTGTGTATTCAAGCCTGGCTTTCCCAGCTCCTGTTTGATTCTTACTGAGAGAGAGAGAGGGGCGGAACTATTTGACGATGCAGCGTGTTTACACTTGCTTGCGGCTTGTGTTTACATAGCTTACAGTTTGTTTTATTTAAGCAAGGACAGTCACAAACACAGTCAGCCAGAGAGAAAGAAAGAAGATGGAAAATTCGAAACAAAGGGCCTAGTGGAAAGGCCACTGTTTGGACTCTCCTATGCCCACAAGGTGGGTTGACTACTGATCCGGTGTATACCGAATGTGTGATTGTCACTTTGTTTGATCCATTGGAGTGGATCTGTTGGTTTGGGAGTATCCTGTGAGGACCACTTGTGCTAACCCTTGCCTGGGGGTGGTAATTCACTTGAAGTGGGTACTCCTGTGACCAATCACTGTTGGTGATAATCCGTATAATCCAAATGGGGATTTGTTGGAGTATCTCGTTGCTAACACTTTTGTTAACCCTTAGCTGGATTCGGGTGTGTTATGTGGTAACCATTTGTGAGAAGGGATATTCTGTGGAAATCACTGTCAGTAATACTTTGTGTGTTGGGTCTGGATTGGGAGTACCTTGCGGAATCTACCTGTGCATTAACCCTTGCCTGGGTGGTAGTTCCTTCTGAAGACAGTACTCCTGTGATAAGCTACTTTTGGAGATAATTCGTATGTGGATTTAGAACAACGACGGATAAGACCTACAGCGACTGTTATCCTGTTTTACCACTGTGGAATTTGTGGAATTCAACATAATTGCCTTCTCTTGACATTCACCTTGGATTACAAATATCTCTCTCTCGTCATTGATTACGTGGATGAACTGAACTTTCATTCTTTACCGTCTCAAGACTTTAAGCTTGGTATTCCCTGCGCTCAGTGATTTGGGAGTATTATTTACACGTATGTGTGCTCATAACACTTTTATCTTTTGATTATTTTGCTTAATTTGTTATATTATAAGTAGATACGAATAAAGACAGTGGTTTTAACATCAAAACCACACTCCAGGTGTGGTCTATCGCTGCTGGTTCATTTAAACCGTTACGGGAATGTAACAGAGGTGTTTGTGTTTATGTCTTTCCGGAAGCCCCCATGTAAACACCTTTCTGTCTTTCTGTCACACCTTGCCAAACAGGTAGAACCAGGGACCTGCTGGGTTTGTGCTGAAATTCCACAGCATGGTAAAACTATGGTTCCAATTCAGTAATTCTGCTCAACCAGAGTGTGGAACTCTCAGCCTGGGCTTCCTCAAATAACATCCGGGGAAGTGAGTGAGGAGCTGTGGACCAGTCAGAGATGACTGTGGCTGTCAGTGTTTTGAGGGATGGTATCTCAGGCCCCCACCAAACTGAACTTCCTATACTGGGAAACATGCATCCTGGCCATAACTGCAGGTGCCCAGCAGCCGAGAGGAATAACTGAGACTGAGCGATTTTGGATGATCGCTTTTCTCTCCTATGTAGTATCCAGGAATTCATGAGAGATAATCAATTTGGCTACAAGCACTTGAGGAGCTGGCCACAATACTGCAGGGGCCCTGACAGAAACACAGGCCAAAGTAACAGAAACATCCACTGAAATGATTGCAATCAAGCAAACAGTCGTACAGAATCGTACGGCTTTAGAGTTTATCCCAGCTGAGAAAGAGGGAAACTGTGCTATTATTGATACAGAATGCGGCACCTATATCCCTGATGAGTCTACTAACATTACATCCCTCTCCGAGCACAATGCCAAGGAGATTGACAGCGTCAAGGAAGTAGGGCAAGATTTTCACGGGTTGACCGAAGAGTCGAAATGGTGATCTTCGAAGGCCTGTTTGGTAATATGTGGGGCATGATATTGCATTATGTCCTAATAGTTGTACATATCATTGTTATAATTACTGATGTACATTGTTTTTACCCACTGAGATGTCAATGCTGTACTTGGTTGCTTTCTCTGTAAAAGGTTACTGCTTTCTTGATCATGTAATGATCTAAAGGAGGGAATGATAAAGTATGTAAAAGGGTTAACACTTCGTTAAACTTTAGCAGCCTGTTTTTCTGAAAGAAACTGCTGATGATCAACAGATGTACTAAGCCATGCTGAGTCATATTTCTTCTTGAGGGTAGCTAGCTAGGGTTTCAGGATGCTTATCTCCTTGTGCACTCATGTGTAGAGATAGGACAGCTTCAGTCTGTTCTGTGTGTGTAAGTCATTATGACTATTTCGTAATTTGTCTTTAGGGGCTGTCATGTAGTAAATATCTTTGGCTCCAGCCTGTCTTGTGTGGGGGGTATCTGGATGGATATATCTGTGGTGTAAGGGGAATTGTTAGTCAGTTAGTGGATTGGGTGGGAACAGTCATTGACTGTTCCTGTTTGAGCGACTAACTGAGTAAGCCCCGGGTACCTGAAATAAAGAGTTTGTACCGTACGTTCTCTGAGAGACTTTCTCCGGATTCGACTTCCACAGAATGGGAGTGGTTTTAAAGGGCTGGGCTGCTGGAAACACAGTACCAGACCTGCAGTGATGGCAACTGAAACTGACAGAGGCATAACTGGTTCTTCTGGGAACATTCAGTCCCACTCCAACTAAATCCTACCTTCCCTTGTACAAGTATGTAATGTTTAAAGGACCAATGTTTGAGTAAATGAGACTCACCAACCTTTCTCCTGACTGAATCAATGAGAACGCCGAGTCAGTTGATTCAGAGTTGTTCTCTCCAGTTTATGCTCTGAGTTCTCGGGCTGGTTCACTTGTTGCTGTTCCCTCGTCTTCAGCTGTGGTTTGCTTCCGGTTATTTTTTTTTTCTTCCAATAAACCTCTCACCACAGGTCTAACTTTAACTAGAGAGATAATGAAGCACATTAACAATAAAAACGAGAACCAAACATTTCTGCTTAATGTTACTAAGAACAAAACTCACTGAAAATTAAAAGTTGAAGGCAGATATAATGATATCAGTAAACAATCTTTTATTGTCCCTCACACATCACAAAACAATATGGGATAAGGTGGAGCCATCATTCAGTCAGGAACAGAAATAGGTGATTTGATCCATCTGGTCTGCCTCACCATTTAACCACAGCTGATTTTCATTCCAACATCATATGTTCCAACATCCAACATTCATTCCAACATCAGCCTTCCTCCTGTAATCCTCAGCTACTCACCAATCATGAATATATTAATCCCTGTCATAAATATACCCAAATGGCAGCCTAAACCAACCTCTGCGGCAACAAATTCCACAGATCAGACATCTTTTGACCAAAGAATCTTTCTCATCCCAGTTTTATAGAGAAGCATCTTTTTCCTGAGACTGTGCTGTCAGATGACAGACTCTCTGTCTAATGGAAACATCCTCTCCATGTCCACTGTATCCAGGCTTCTCAGCATTCCATTTGTTTATTTAACCATACATCTCCCACCACTCCCACCGTCCCTCTGAACTCCATTGAGCACAGGTACAGAACCATCAAATGCTCCTCAAACATAAAGCTGATCATTCCGGAGATTATTCATGTGAACGTTGTTAGCAACAACTTTAGCGAACACATTTCCAGGAATAACCGACAAATTGATACCGGGATAATTTACAGGGAATAGTTGTGCTTTCTTTACTGTTCTACTCTCACAGACGACTAATTTTCATTTCCAGGTTAAATCAGGTACATTTCAGGAAATATAAACCCGTCCAGGGTGAATGTAATTGTAACCCCCTGAGTCGCCTCAGGCTCGCTCAGCTCGTTCTCGTCTAGGGGGAGCAGCCTTCGGCCCCGCCAGACTGGGTAATCAGCTTGTGTGGATGCTGTGTGATGTCCCCGCCTCGCCAAAGAACAAACAGGACACCATATGCGATTAAATGATTACAATTTATAAAGATTACTATAACTGATTAATAACCATGCAGTATATATGAAGGAAAAGAAAATAACGAAAAGGCGCCAAACTTAACAAAGTCCAAACCACTTCGTACACAACCGTTGGAGATCAATTACTGAAGTCTTCTGGCCACCATTCGATCCCCTCCGAACGCCTCGACTCGCAGCTCAGGACCACCCGAAGTGGTCAACCAAGCACATCTAGCTTCATCTCCTCTCCTCGGGGTACCTCCTTGCCTTGGACCCCTGCTTGGGGTCCGTTCCTCGCACAGTTTACAGCATCGCATCCTCTCCCTCTCACCCCCTCACGCCGATCTGCCCAAAAGCCCGTCAACAATAGCTTACAGACTCAGAAGAAAGAACAACATTAATCCCAATTGGTTTACAAAGGAATTCAATTCTCGTTATCAGTAAATTTTAACCCAAACAAGCTTCCAGCACTCTCTCGCAACAAAGAAGCATTCCTACTTCTAACAAAACAAAGAAGCCATTTTGATTATCATACGCAGTATCAAAGAAAAAGAAGAAACCCCCTTTACACTCTCCCCCCAGCAAATAATACTCATGTCCTCATGACTACGAAATAACTCGCCCACTCTTCCTGCCAACACAAACCCTAACCCAGGCACAAACAGTGACATTGCTCCCCAAACAGTAATCCTCACGCCCTGTTCCTCAGGTGCTACATAGGCCAACTTATCTGGGAGTTTCCTAACCCTCTGAGACCTCCGTACCCCCTTACTTAAAACCTTCAGGCTCGGACACAACTGGGGATACCTCGGGCCCGCTACCAACTCCTCTCCCAACCCCACTCATGCCCCCCACTGCACACAGCTAACCCTTCCCACTACACCTGACTCAGTGGGAGAAGGGCCAAAGGTCTCTTCCTCAATCGAGGGAAAGTCAGCAAAAGGCAGCATGTACCACACATCCAGCACATTATCCTTCGAATCTGTATTCTTCCTCATTTCCGCGACCGGTAGCTGCTGTTTGATCTTCTCCAAACGGAAACACGTGGCCTACACTGCTCCCGCAGCCTCTTCAGCCTCCTGTAATCGAGATATCAGCTTCTTCTCTGGCCCCTGCAACTCTCGCCACAGGCTCAGCAGTTCTGACTCACGCATCCCGGCCATCTCAATCTGGGACGCAGTTACTCCAACAGCTTCTTCAACCCCGACCAGAAAAGCAGTTGTTAAAGATTGGTCAGCCTCCAGTTCAGTATTCACTGCACTTCTCCAGCTTTTTCTTCATCATGACTTCTTCCAGATCAACTTTCTCCAGTCTCTCCGTCTTCATTTCAAACTTGATTCCGTAGAGACAGTCACTCACAAGCTGCGACCTTCACCAGCCCTGGCACGTGTCCAATAAACACTTTAACTCAGTAGTTCTCAGCCGCTCCTGCAACAGCCTCACTTCATATTCTCCCGAAGCAAATCCAAATACCAGGAGATCATCCACATACGCCAAAACTCCAAACGCCTCCACATCCCCCATGGTCTTCCGCATGCCCCGCGGGAATGTTGCAAGGGCTCCGGATATGCCCTGTGGCATCCTTTCGGACCGGAATAATCCTGGGGGACCTATAACGGCCGTCTTCTCCTTGTCGGCCTCACTCATCGGAATCTGGCAACATCCATTCCTCAGATCCAACACCTTAAACCACTTCGCACCACTCAGACAGGCCATCGCCTCTTCGGCCCGCAGGGCCGTATTCTGATCAATGACAGTGCGCCTCTTCTGCGCAATATAATCCACACACACGCTGCCTACGTCTCCCCCGGCTTCAGGGCCCAGTCGCCGCGACCTCTTTCTCACCGGGGTGTCTTCAGCGGTCGACTCCCCTCCCTCGTGGTATTCCGCAGCGTCCACTAAGAGGGGCTCACACTCAGATACTTCCGCCAGGCCGTACCACCACCGGCTCTTGTTTGAATCCGGTATCGGCCGTATGCTATACACGTCCGCACAAGCAGCTCGAAACTCTGGCTGCATCGAAAATGCCTCCAAACAGCTCTCACCTGCCTCCTCGGGGCAGGCCCCCAAGCGCACCAGCAGGATATTGGTTCTCTCCAGAACCGAAACGCTGCCCGTCTCAACGGTGTCCGGACACATCAGCATTAATGATTCACGAACCTCAGTCACCCCCACATTTGCCTCTAAGAACTCCATTTTCACTGACCAGCAACCGTCGTCTCGATAATCACCGGCACTGTTACCCCAAATCTCCAGTGCCCTCAATGTCGTCAAGGGTAAATGCTTCCAATAACGGTTATAAAACAAACTGTACAGCAACTTAACCGACACCCCGCTGTCGAGGATGGCTTTAACGTGGCTTCCATCCATCCGTAACGACACCTGAGTGCGTGGTCCCTCTAAGCCTTCAGGAATAGTGTCTGTTCCTTTCGGGAGTTCCTTGGTACATTGCTGGGAACGTGCTCCCCCAGAGACCCCAAGCCGTTCCCCCACTAGGCCTCCTCTAAGTTTCCCGACACCTCTCGGATCAACTGAACAACTGAGGGAGGAGCTGATCCCCTTGACAGATCCCCCTGGCACCGCAAGCAATTTATCTGCCCTCCTAACCAAAAGGGATACCCTAAAAACTTTCCACCAATCTCCTGCCACGGATATGGTAAGCCCCCCAGCTGCGACATTTGACTTCCAGTCGAACCAAACGCATTTTCCCACACTTTCCCAGAACTGGCAGCTGTCACTTCGAGATAATTGTAACCGACAGTTCTAACAACGTCACCAGCCCGCCTACTCAAACTTTCAACCAATCCCTGTCGCTTTCCCTCAGCCAAGCACTGCCACTCACCCAACAACTGAGAGATCAGCTCCACCCACATCTCTGTCCCTTTAGGGCTGGACATTATTGCAACAACCGGGTGGAGCCCACCATAGCTGGAACATACCCGCCAGTCCTTCCTCGCTCTCCTAACAGTATGGACAGCCCATGGCCCCACCACCATTTCGTCAACGCTAGCCGGAACTCGAACAACGCCCTCCGGGGCACCAACAGCCACCCCACTCAACACACATGCAGAGATAACCAGCAATCGCACACCAGCAAAGGCACACCTGCTGTTCTCCGCAGACATAATTTAAAGAGGGCGATCGCACATCTTCCCCAGTAATCAATCGGGACGAGAACCCCACAATGTGACCCCCTGGGTTGCCTCAGGCCCGCTCAGCTCGTTCTTGTCTAGGGCGAGCAGCCTTCGGCCCCGCCAAACTGGGTAATCAGCTGGTGTGGATGCTGTGTGATGTCCCCGCCTCGCCCAAAAACAGACAGTACACCATATGCGATTAAATGATTACAATTTATAAAGATTACTATAACTAAGTAATTAATAACGATGCAGTATACATGAAGGAAAAGAAAATGAAGAAAACGCGCCAAACTTATCAAAGTCCAAACCACTTCGTGCACAACCGTTGTAGCTCAATTACTGAAGACTTCTGGCCACCATTCGATCCCCTCCGAACTCCTCGACTCGCAGCTCAGGACCATCCGAAGTCGTCAACCAAGCAGATCTATCTTCATCTCCTCTCCTCGGGGTACCTCCTGGCCTTGGACCCCTGCTTGGGGTCCGTTCCGCGCCCAGTTTACAGATCGCTTCCTCTGTCTCTCAACCCCTCGCGCCGAATCTCCAAAAACCCGCCAACAATAGCTTACAGACTCAGAAGAAAGAACAACATTAATCCCAATTGGTTTACAAAGGAAGACAATTCTCGTTATCAGTAAATTTTAACCCAAACAAGCTTCCAGCACTCTCTCGCAACAAAGAAGCATTCCTACTTTTAACAAAACTAAGAAGCCATTTTGATTACATACACAGTAACAAAGAAAAAGAAGAAATCCCCTTTACACATTGTTCTTCAAACGGTCTGCAGCCCTCGCTAATTTCCCGAGGACACGTTCCCACTTTGACCACAGGGCTCTGGAATATCGCTGTGGATCCTTTAAAGCGTTTGCAGGAACATGTGCACTATATGTTACTGTAAGACATGTCAGCTGTCACTGTGATTTCCATCACTCAAAGCGCCCGGATTGACTGGAACAAACGAAAGAAAAACATGTTTCCGCAATGGAGGGTTCAGGCATCTGATTGCTTTATTTTCATCTTTCGTATTTCGATCGAAATTACTTTTGACAACTTCTCATAATTTTACCTCGCTAGAGTTTCTGAAGTGATGCTGGCTTCTGCTTTTCTCGTTCCGAGTCTCTGTCAGTGCAAACACTTCGACCTTATAACAACGTGGCATCTCATTTAAATGGCGGTCCGGTCTATTTTCGACACGTAGGCCTGTTCTGTTGTAAGTCAGTAAATTAGAACTCGTGCTTTGTATCTCCTTGACTCCATTTGGTAAGGCATTTGATGCGGTTAACCATGGTAGGACCGTTCATAGCGTCAGAAGGCTTGGTATCCAGGGAGAGTTGGCTGGTGGATTCAGGACTGACGCCCACTAAAGGCAGACTGTAGTTGTGGATAAAGGGTTTTCTCCCTGGATGTCGGTGACCAGTGGTGTCCTGCAGTGATCAGTTTGAGACCCCCGGCTTTTTGTGTTTCTATGAATGATTTGGATGAGGAGGTGGAGGGGTGGATTATTGTATTTACGATGATGTGGAAGTTGGTGAAATTATGAATAGTATAGAAGGTAGTCACAGGTTACTACAGGACAGTGACAGGACGCAGAGCAGCGTTAAGAAGTTACAGATGAAGTTGAACCTGGAAAGGTACGAAGTGATTCACTTTGAAAGGATGAACTTGAAGGCAGAGGTGATACTTTCTCGAGTCAACCGAGGGCCGCACAATAGTACGAGTTCCACAATGGAACGAGAGTGATGAGACTTTCCCCAATAAACCTAGGGCCGCTCATCGGTACGAGAACCATAATCGGCACGAAGCGGTGCACTGCAGGAGCAGAAGGAAGTGTGATTGACAGGTGAGCTTGAACACATCCGCTGTTCTGCACATACTCATAGTGACCATTGCTTAAGAAAACAGGTTGAGTGAACTCGGCGTTTTCTCCTTGGAGGGACGGAGGATGAGAGATGACCTGATAGAGGTGTACAGGGTGATGAGAGGCATTGATGATGTGGATAGTCAGAGGCTTTTTCCCAGAGAGGAAATGGTTGCAACAAGAGGATACAGGATTCGGGTGCTTGGGAGTAGTTACAGATGAGATGTCAGGAGTAAGATTTCAACTCAGAGAGTAGTGAGTGTGTGAAATGGTCTGTCGGCAACGGTGGTGGAGGCGGAAACAACTGGGTCTTTTAAGAGACTTTTGGATAGGTACATGGAGCTTGGAAAAATAGAGGGCTATGCGTAACCCTAGTAATTTCTAATGTAGGACCATGTTCGGCACAACTTTATGGGCCGAAGGGCCTATGTTGTGCTGTAGGCTTTCTATGTTTCTATGTTTGTATGGAAGGCAATATAGCTGAAAGCAAATGAGGAGAAAAACAGACAACTTCGTGGCAAATAATAGAACAGCCTGAAAACCTGCGGAATGTTCACAGATTTAACTTGTTACATTTGTTCAAACATAGAATGGATGGCGAAATACTGGTAGAATTGTAGCTGGTTTGAGAATATCTTTAAAGTTAAATCGACTGCATAGAAGATCACGGGTACGGGGTGGTCAAGTCATTCACTGGCAGAGGTCAGGTTCCTGTCAGTCGGCCCATGCGTGCGCTGGAATACGTTGTTCTTCAAACTGTCCTCAGCCCTCGCTAAACTCCAGAAGACACCTTCCCTTTTTGACCACAGGTCTCTGGAATATCGCTGTGGATCTTTTACAGTGTTTAGAGGAATATGTGCAGTGTATTTTATTGTAAAATATGTCAGTTGTCACTGTGATATCCATCACTCACACGGCTCGGAATACTGGAGCGAACGAAAGAAAAGAATGAACGAATATTCCCCTTTAATAAAGAAGTGTTCTCCGTTCCCCTTGCCAAACAATCTCCTTTCCTCAATTTCAGAAGCGAATGTGCTCAAAATGTTACAAAATAAATCGACTTCAAGATGAATGTCTACTTTGAAAGCAACACAGATATTTTTTTTAAAAATCCTATTTAAATTGCTGAAGCCAGATATCATGGAAAATAACATGGAAAATTCAAATCATATTTTGTTTTAAAGTAAATAGATTGCAATATCCCCTGAGGAGTCAAATTAATGACACGGAACAGTGATAAAAATAGTTTAATGTAAGTGTTTGTGCACTTGGTTATCACTAATATCCCTGACGTGATCGCCACGCTAATTGCCTCAGTGGAATTGCTCTCACCTCAATAAAAGTCTGCTAAACCGATCACCAGTCCATCTGAGCAGCTGAACGTTGCTTCTGACAGAATATGGAATATCCGGCTATTTACTACATCGCGGCCATTTTCTATCCCACACTTGTAGCGGTTGGTGTCCCCGGTAAGATGCCGGAGCTGGTTACTTTATGTATGGTGCCGTCGTTACTCTGCTGCGGTATCCGCACTGTTACTGAGCACAGATGCTACCGTCGGCTGAAACGTTTTCCGGAACGTAGAATTCCAGCTTCTCATTGTTTTATTTTCATTTTCGTACTTTGATCGAAGTGATTTTTCTTTCGTCAGTGACGTTCGTGCCGATATTGACAGTGTTTCATATTTTCACCTCGCTAGGCTTTCTGAAGTGATGCTCGTCTCTGCTTTTCTAGGTCCGAGTTTCTATCAGCGCAGACACTTCGACCTTATAACAACGTGGCCGCTTATTTAAATGACGGTCCAGTCTATTTTCGACACTCAGATCTGTTCTTACACAAGTCATTAAATGATAAATTGTGTTTTGTATCTTGTGATTCCACTTTGTCACCGCTGCAAACAATCGCTTCAACTGTTTCGCCCCTAATAATAGAAATGGTTTTGTTTACAATCTTCTGTTCACCGGCCCGTGAGTCGTGGAACTCGGATGCCTCGCTCTAAACTGTGGGTAGGTCGCCAATCCACTGACACTCACACTCGGTCCAGCCGGAGTGCAGCGACCGAGACCGCACACACAGGATTCCCGCTTTCCTCTTCCAAACAGACCATACCCTCCGTAGCATCGGTAGAATGGGGGCATTCAGGGAGCTGACCATATTACTATTTTGTTTCCAAATTTCTTGCAGTTAACTTAACGGCGATTGTGATCCTATCTCGGGGAAAATGCGGACTGTCCAAATGCATCACCCGTTACCTGGTTGGAATGGCAACAGCGGATCTGATGGTGGTTATCGTTGTTGCTTTAGTGGAACAGGCCAACAATATCCACATTTATTCTAGATCCCTACTCATCACTCCGTATGCGCTCTGACACTTGTATTTAAAGTTGCAACGACGGACTGTTCTGTTTGGTTCACGGTCAGTTTTACCTTCGATCGCTTCATCGCAATATGTTGCCGAAAGCTGCGGGAGCGATACTGCACAGAGAGAACAGCAACGGTGGTTATCGTGACCGTGGTTATAGTGAGCTGCGGGAGATGTGTCCCGGTTTACTTTGCCGTTGAACCTTACGTCATCATTGACAACACGCCGTGGCGTTGCGCCCTCACATATGAATACGCTACTTCACCCGCGTGGAGAGGATACGAATTACTGGACAGTATTTTAAATCCGTTGCTACCAATCGGCTTAATCCTGGTGTTTAACGGGTTAACCATAAGACATATTGTTGAGGCAAATAGAGTCCGCAGAAGGCTTCGGCACAACAGCGACAATCAGAAAGATGCCGAGGTGGAAAACCGCAGAAAATCTATGATTTTGCTGTTTTCTATATCAGCTAATTTCATATTATTTTGGTTGCCCTATGTAGCCCATTCCCTGAAATGGCAATTGGAAAACTATTTTTACGTGAACAGATATTTGAGTTCCCCGGTATACATCCTACAACAATTTGGGTTCATGTTGCAAGTCCTCAGCATGTGCACCAATACTTGTATCTATACACTGACACAGAGGAAATTCAGAGAAGAGCTGAGGAATGGAATGAAGTATGTGTTTACATTAAATGGCCATCTGTGTAGATAACGCCCGCGTCAAATGACAATTCAGCGGAGTTTTCAAATAAAGTCGTTTTACAATGAACAGGTTTGGCAAATAAGTCGCAAATTCAAACAATCATATACTTGGTCATCCGGAAATTGCTGAATTGGCGGAAGATTGCTGATTTCATACAGTTCAGGTAGGTAGCAATACAAACGTTCAATGCTGCTGGCGTGAGTGTTACAATGGTTGAAGTATGTTCCAAACTATCACAGACACTCGACCGTCACAAGGACAGGGATAGCTTCAGGGTTTTCCGGGTTTTAGATGTTGTAGACTGGAAAGGGTCGGGTAACAGAGTGTAAAGGGAGTGCGATGCCAAACCAGGGATAGTATCGCAGCTGCAGAAAGGGAGGACAACGTGGTGCGTTCGTTTGTTAATAGATGGCGAGACTAACACATCACCCCATTGGGAGTATTCTGTACGGCCTCCAACCAGATTAACAGAAAAGAAACTGCAACGAGAACACTGAGGAAAGATCGGGAGCGGAACGTGGACATATGCCATGTTATTGGAACGTAAAATTAAAACCTACCTAATATTCTTTGGCACATTCCCAGTGTAAAAGGTTCAGGTATGGCATGATTTCTCAGTTGTGTCCAGGAAAGATTCATGTCACTATAAGAAGAAAGGTGGACTCGCGAACAGTTGATACCGGATCTAATATTAAGAAAGGAAACGGGTCAGGTGACAGATCTCTCCGCGAGTCAGCATTTCAGAAGATAGGGAGAACTCCCCTACATTTAGCTTGAACCTGTGTCGGACCAGGAGCAGGGAAGTATTTAATTGGTGGTCTGCGAATTATGGCGCTACCTGGCAGGAATTTGGGAACGTACAGTGGGAAATTATGTACTCAGGGAAATGCGCAACAGATATGTGGGTATTGTTTAGGGAGCACTGACATGGGGTTCAGTAAGGGTTTGTCTCATTGACGCAGGACAAGGGTGATAGCATAAGGTAAACCTAGGTGACAAGAAATATGGACGAATCAAGAAGAAGAAAAAGGATAGTTTAGGTTTAGGAAGAAAGGTTCGGGTAGGGTTATGGCAAGTCACAATGCAGACAGCAAAGAATTTAACAATGGACTTAGAAAAGGTATATGGGGAGCTGTGAATGCCTTAGCGAGTTGCACTGAAGTAAGGGAAGAGCAGGAGGATGACTAGATCGAGTGTGGGTAGATCAGAGGAAAATTGTGTTTGGAGTCAAGGAAGCAGTGAATGGTCCTTACTGAATACATTGATGAATATGAACACAGAGTCAAACGGCTAGAACATACCGACGCTAAGAAAGAGGATGCGCCGGAAACTTGGAAAACATTATGATAGATGATTCCACGGTGCCGGAAGGGATATAGTCCAGGTCATTTTGGAAAGCGAGCGAAGATATTGCTGTACTTTTGGACGGGATATTTGTGTCTTCGCTGGACATGGAAGTAGAACAAGAAGACTGGGGAGGGGGTCGGTGGGTGGCAAATGTTATTCCTTTGTAGACCAAAGATAATAGGGAGACTCTTTCGAATTACAGACCAGCGAGTATTATGTCAGTAGTGGGTCGAAATTTCGGTACACTTTACAACTATATTTGGACCTCGCACTTATAGAGGGAAATAACCGATTTAATCTGACCACCCAGCAGCAGCTGGATAATTAATGGAATTAGGGCTGACGATGTAAGCAAATCGTTGAGCTCATGATTACACCGCCACGTTATCTAAACTGACCTGCCATTTACATATTACAGGGCAGATGCTACAATGACTTCAAAACAATCTTTTCCAATGAGACCTGCAACCTCAAACCAGCATTTCAAAGTGTTCAGCAGCAGCTTTTGCTGCTCATTAAAAGAACCAGCCTTCCAAAATGCCAATTACAATTTCCCAGTTCAAGTACACACCATTTTATCCAAATGACAATTTACTTTTGAATCGTGATTTTATCGTGTCGGGTGTAGAAGCGGTCGAATTTCGATCCCTTTAACCCTGAATCCACTTGGCCGGTGTGGAATCCGTGTCCCCATCAGAAATCCATAAGAAATGAACCTACATAACTACACAAACTGAAAACTCGGCGAAAGCAAACCAAACATCCGGGCTCAGACTTCTCTTCCTGCAAAACCATCGCAGGCAATTGGAGAATACAGAATAAACAATTTCCAAAGCAAAAGGCCTCAGCACGTATTCTAAAGAACTTAGGAGGTTGAGATGTGGAGACCTGAGTCTCATATACATTAACACTTCATAGAATTTCGGAAAGATATGCAGACTCCGAATTTCGCATCAGTTCCTGGAAAACACTTCTCGCAAGGAGACACAAATGTTCTGCCTCATGTATAGTGAAAAAGAAGATTAATTCAATCTTCCATCCCACACAAACTACAGAAACACATGACTACCATGAAGTTATTCATGGCCGTAATCTTTCTATTTCTCTTTCAATTGAACTCAATTATGTCCATACCTCGTGCTATATTTTAAATCCGCAATGGATTCATATTTTCAAAATATCGCAGAAAATGACATGCCCTTATTTGTTCAATAGTTAACAAACATCTGTAATTGCAATCATGCAACATTTAGTAAAGACTTTCGACTCCAAGACAAGGAGACGCAGAAAGTAATATATCGTCCAGGAGTTAATATTCAACACAATAAAAATATGGCGTCTCCACAACTCCAAGCATCCAACGGCTTCCGAGGTTTCCCATCTCCAATTTCTGACCAAGGACAGGATTCGGATTAAAGGAACCCTTTGTTGTGTAGTATCAGGGCTAATGATCCCCTGTACCACCGATGAAGCAACAGATTTGACCACTGTCACACCCACCTCCAGCCCGGAACTATTGTCTTTACCGCCTAACTGAAGGAGTGAGGGCATATTCCTGTGGTGTGATACTCCCCTTATCATCTCACATTTGTGCTTCCATCTCCTCATGCTGTAACCATCCATTTCACTCAGTCTCCATGCTTCAGTGTGAGCAAGGAAAGAGGGATCGAACAGTATCAACGACTTTCTAGATTGGTCGGTGCTGTGAGCCACTGAGGTTCTAACCCAGACATACAGTTAGACAGCAATAGGAAAGCACTGCCCAGAAACAGGGTCTTCAGCCCGTCAGGTCAGGGAGGAATTATTTACACTGCCTAATCCCATCGACCCGGACCCGGACCGTGGACATCCTTATCCCTCTCATCCGTGTACTTCTCCAATCATCTCTTACACGTTGAAATCGGAATCTCAATTACCATTTGTGTTGTCAGCACTGTCTGGGTGAAGAAGTTTCCCCTCATGTTTCCCTTAAACATTTCACATTTCACCCTTCACCCAATATCTCCAGTTGTATTCCCGCCCAACATCAGTGGAGAAAGCCCGCTTGCATTTACACTCTCCATCCGCCTGATATTGTTGTACACCTCTATCAAATCTTCCCTCAGATTTCTAGCCCCTCGGTAATCTTTCCTTTTAATTAAAAACATTCAGTCCCGGCAATAGCTGTGTAATTCTTTTCCTGCATTCTTTCAGTCTTATTTGCATCTTTCCTGCAGATAGTTGAGCCCAACCGCGCACAATATTTCAAATTGGGCCCCAATAAAGCCTGAAACCACAGCAACGTAACATCCCAACTCCTGTACTCAGTACTTTGATCTAGGAAGGCCAATGTGCGAAAAGTTGTTTTTACGACCCTGTCTAACTGCGCGGCAACTTTCATTGAATTACGGACCTACATTCCCAGATTCGTTTGTTCTATCGTACTTCTCGGTGCCCTATTTCTCATTGTGTCAGACCAACCCTGGCTGGTCCTCTCAAAGTGCAACATCTGACACTTGTCTGCGTTAAACCAGATCCGCTTTTTTTCAGCCCATTGTTCCAGCTAGTCCAGATCCCTTTTCTGGTACCATGCTCCGGTGCTCTTCCTCGCTGTCAACTACACAGGTAATGCTGCTGTCATCGGCAGTTTGCTGATCCAGTTAACGACATCATTATCCAGATCGTTAATATAGATGACAAACAACAAACAACGATGACAGCAACGATCCGTGCGGCACTCCACTCGTCACAGGTCCCCAATCAGAGAGACAACCATTTTTACCACACTCTAGTTTCCCCAACGTAGCCAATGGTGACAGCAATTTAATAGATCATCATGAAAGCCAAGCGACTGAACCTTCTCCAGCATCCTCCCCTACGGAACTTTGAGAAATTCCTTGCTGAAGTCCCTGTAGACGGCATCCATTGCCTTGCCTTCAACACCATTCCTGGTAACTACCTCGTAAAGCACTGTGAGATTGGTTAGATATGACCTACTACACACTGGCCCATACTGACTATCGCTAATGTTCCTGTTTGTCCAGATACTTCCCTTCATACCCCATGACCGGCGTAGACTGAACACCGAGGGCAATTCATCATTACATAATACTTGGCGAGTCCCTTCCAAGCAAAGCTATCGAGATCATCCAGCGGTCGGTACTGATATTTACGGCCTATTGTTTTTTTAAAATTTCTCCTGCACTTTATTATCCGACGCATTGAGAGTAGTCTGGAAAAACAAGGCGTCATGGCTTTTAATAATTAATCGACTTACATTTAAAGAATCAGAACCAGATTTAGTATCACAGACATACGTCGCTAAAATGTTAACTTTACGGTAGCAGTACAATAAAATACACGATAAATAAGTATGGGGAAAACAAAACTGAGATACAGGTGGTAGCGGGGAAAAAAAGCTGTTCCTGAATCGCTGAGCCTGAGCTTTCAGGCTTCTGTATCTCCTTCCCGATGGTAACACTGTGTAGAGGGCACGTCCTGTTAGTGGACAATGTTAATGATGGACGTCACTTTGACAAGAATCATCCCTTGTAACAATGATCAATGAGATACAGAGAATTTGTATTTACCAACAAGTATCTTTTATCATTTCTACTAAAAGCACGTAGATTTACACACAATCTTCCTGTGTGCACCCCACTGGAAACCCTGACACTCAATGAAAAGTCAGTGAAGTGAAAAGGTATTACCCGGGAAAAGTGTCTACGCTGGCAAGGCATTCCATAGAAACATAGAAAACATAGAAAATCTACAGCACAATACAGGGCCTTCGGCGCACAAAGTTGTGCCGAACATGTCCCTACCTTACAAAATGACAAGGCTTACCTATAGCCCTCAATTTTTCTAACCTCCATGTACCTATCCAAAAGTCTCTTAAAAAGACCCAATCGTATCCGCCTCCACCACTGTTGCCGGCAGCCTATTTCACTCAGTCACCACTCTATGAGTGAAAATCCTACCCCTGACATCTCCTTTGTACCGACTCCCCAGCACCTTCCAACCTGTGTCCTCTTGTGGCAACCGTTTCAGCCCTGGGAAAAAAGATTCTTAATATCCACACGACCAATGGCTCTCATCATCTTCCGATCCCCATGTTCCCGATCTCCACGATTCCGTGTGGTCCTACTTTTCGTTAATGGATGGTTTCTGGCCGCTGGAGAGTTATCACCCCTGCATATCTGAAGCTCCGGAATCTTATATCGTTCCTCATCAATTGAACCATTGGATCTCCAAATCATTGGCTCAAGGTCACCTGACCTACCTGGGTCACCTGGTTCCTGATCATTGTACAGAGCTACAACCAACCTATTTTACGTGGCTCTGCCCACCCCAGCCTTGTGTATTCGTATCTTTACACCCTGACTGGTCCAAACCAGTTAAATGAGGCAATCCAGACAGCGTCTAACGAGACTACAGATTGCTTCTTTGATATGTCTGGCATTTTACACAACAAGTAGCTGCTCCTCTGAGCATGGGCTCAGGTTTATTGCTCTGATGAGATTGTCCCAGAGTCAAGAATCAGTTCAGAGTCCACGCCCTTCACATAACAAATGGCGACTTGCTTGAGAACGGTCTCAGGTTTAGCAGATCATTACCTGAAGCTTCCTGTGTCCATATACAGTTCTTCTGATTAAATAATTCCAGTGCAAGAATTAGTTCATAGTCCACAAAATGGGGGAAGACAGAGAGAACTGGTTTGTCTGCTTCCCCTGTCCGTGATCAGACTTTGGTTTCTTCTGGCCAACAGTGTTTTACGAAACATCCAATCTGGCACGACGGTATCTTTCTCGGGTCTGCTATCGTTTGAATGCACCAGGGTGGAAGATGGAGGTTTTGCATAAGACTTGACAACTTCAGACTTGTCTGCAATATGCCTTGCATTTTCCATTGATAAAATTGTGTCTCCGTTGTTCTGTGCCGCAGAGAGAGTTTGTGAATATGAATGCGAGGGAAAGTCAAGTTCCACCTTTCGAATGATCCAAGTTCCACATTGCAGGACCCGGTTCATTGATGACCTCCTGAGAATTTGACGTTACTGGTTACGTCACAGCTCAGACGGGTTTGTTCCGCCCGTTTGGGACAGGATGGAAGGAAGCGATGGCTCCTGTGTTGCAAGGCACCGTGTCCTATATGACACAGTGCTGAAGAATGAGATGAATGGAGGAGAATGGAGAGATGATAATTAATAAATTGATATTACAATGTGAACACATCAGCTGGAGATGAAGGGATCCTGGGAACAGTACAGCACGAGAACAAGCCCTTTGACTCACGACTTCTGCCCTGAACAACAACTCGAATGAGATTCAACTCTGATGACTGCACCTGACCCAACTCCCTTCATTCACTGCATACTCATATGCTTCGCTGAATATTTACCGTTATGGGAATCTAGAGGTTATATCTCAAAAGATGGCAAACTAGTAACATCAGCTCCCATGTTGAAGTACATATTTGAGGAGGGAAGTGGAAAAATTTATCGATTAAACTAAAAGGTGAAGGCTCAGTTACAGACTTCCCCTGAAGGGAGCAGGAAGGCTGGTGAGTTCGCCAAACTAGAATCAAGCTGGGTGGTGAAAGGGAATCCACATGTAGAGGTAGGGATGACAGAGAAACCAGAAAACTGTACACAGAGAGGCTTAGTCATGACTCATTAACAGGGTCAGGAGTTAGCAAAGGTACAAAGAGGCGAGGATTCTGAAGCGTTTGGCAAATATCGAGGGATATAGGCACGGAATCGGATTGTACTTAATAATGGTATTTTTTTGTGCCAGAATGTGAAAGAAACCAGGTGATGTATTGTCACCATGACATTTGTGGGTATCAAGGAGCAGACAGAATTATGGAACAGTTGAAGAATCTGTGTTGGAGGTCGAAATTGCGAGAAGATGTAAAATATTATTGTAAGAAATGTTTGATTTGTAATTTATTTTTTATTGAAGTTCATCATTAAACAAACATTTCCATAAGATGTATTTCAGACATTGTACATATATACCATATAATCATATATATCACAAATCTCCACAAAGTATTATTCTACACGCTGCATCTGAAAAGTAAACAGCATTATGAATGGACAGTGCATCCCGCATACAATCTCTTCTCCCTCCTGCCATCTGGGAAATGGCTCCGAAGCATTCGGGCTCTCACGACCAGACTATATAACAGTTTCTTCCCCCAAGCTATCAGACTCCTCAATAACTGAAGCCTGGATTGACACCTTGCCCTACTGCCCCGTTTATTATTTATTGTAATGCTGTTTTTGTGCACTTTATACAGTCCAGTGTAGGTCTGTAATCTAGTATAGCTTTCTCTGTGTTTTTTTTTAATTACGTAGTTCAATCTAGTTTTTTGTACTGTGTCGTGTAAACCACGGTCAGGAAAAACGTTGTCTCATTTTTTCTATGCACTGTACCAGCAGTTATGGTCGAAATGACAATAAAAGTTGACTTGACTTGACTTGACTTGACGACTTGATCTAAGGTATACACTTATAGAAAAGAGTGGAAAGAAAAAAATATAAGCAAAAGGAACGAACTATGTATAAGTAGGGCGTCATCTTTTTTTTTACAACAGATTCATTGATTTGTGAGAATAAAATCTGTACTATGAGGCATTATATAGTTAAGCCATTTATCCCAGTATGAATCAAATTGTTCCAGCTTATGATTAAGAGATGCTGTTCTCTTCTCCATTGCAAATGTTCATTGTAATTTCCATCCATGCATTTAAAGTTGGGCTCTCCTGTGATAACCATTTCCTAGCAAGAGTCTTTTTAACGAGCCACCAACAGTATATTCATTAAATATTTATCTCGTTTCAACCATTCTTCCGCTTTGTACAGAAAATATATGGTCTTACTCTCTAAGGGTATTTCACATTTAAAGATGTCTTGTAGGGCATTGTGTATCCCCCTCCAATAGTCTTTGATAACGGGGCAGTGCCAAAAAATATGATAATGATTTGCATTTTGATTTTCACAATTTCTCCAGCAAACAGGGAGGTTACTATCATAATGGTATTTCTCAGAGGGTGTAATAAAATATCTTATCAAGTTTTTCCATCCGAACTCCCTCCATTTCTGTGAACTGGTACACTTCCATTGATACCTTCATATTGTTGTTCATTCTTCCTCAGATATAATTATCCCTCCTTCCTTCTCCCATTTTGTTTTAAAGTATGAAGTCAAATGTGTTTTGAGATTTAACAACCCCTTATACATGCTTGAAATGATACTACTACCATTATCTGAATTATATGCTTTTCTAAAGAGTTCAATCAAGCATGTAATTGCCTTGGTTACATTTGTAAGCGTCTTATTAACATATTGTCGCATCTGTAAATACCGATAAAAATCCTGTTTTTCTAATAAGTGTTTCTCATTAAGCATTTCAAAACTGAACAGTGTTCCTTCTTTCATTATGTTGCAAAGAACTGTTATTCCTTTAGCTGTCCAGTCCTTAAATCTAGCATTCAGTTTATTCGGTGTAAAATCCAAGTCTTAGGCACACCAGTTAAGAATTGCAATATCTCCCTCTAGATTATATTCTTTTATAGCTGTTTTCCATATTTTAGGAGTCAATCTCACCCATGGGTTATCAATAGTATTTACGTACCTTTGCAGGTTGTTATCAGCCAAAATTGCTTGTATGGGGATGGGAAGTACCCGCTCCTCCATGTTTTTCCACTGAGCGTCACATGATGGGTTGCACCAACATATCACAGCTCTCAACTCTGCTGCAAAATAATAACCTCTAACAGAAGGCAAGCCCCATCCCCCCTTTTCCTTTGCTAATTGGAAAGTTTTGAGACAAACTCTAGGCCGTTTACCCTGCCAAATATAACTTGACAGCGTCTTGTTCCATTCATTGAATTGATTTTGATTAATCTCTATTTGTAGGGTCTGAAAGAGATTTAACAGTCTGGGCAGTATATTCATTTTAATAGACTCAATCCTTGAACTGAGACTGAGAAAAGGAATCAGGCTCCATCTTGCCACATCTTCCTTATTTTTCTTTTTTATATAAAGGCTGATAGTTACATTCTGATAATTTTGCCAAATCTTTTGGCATAATGATGCCCAAATATTTGAAAGACTTTGTGTGCCATGCCCAGGGGTATCGAATTTTACTTTCTCTTGGTGGGCTATAGCAATATGAAAGTAATTGGGTTTTATCTATGTTGATCTAACCCAGATAAATCGGCTCGAGAAGCAGTTTTGAGACACGTCCTGTAGAATGACCACGTGTTGATTTGCAGGTTTATTTTGTTGGATATTCGCATCCATCCCCTGGAGGACTGAAATATATCCTCGAGATAGTGGATGCGGTCACCAAGTGGAGAGAGGCTTCCACAACTAGACAATGAAAAGTGCTGACGTTACAGCCAAGATTTAGCCGTCTTTACCCGTTGGGGATTGCCAAGGACTTTAGAATCAGATCACGGTCCCCGCTACACTGTACAGGTGATACAATATCTAATGAAACTGTTTGGGGGTAAAATAGAGGTTCCATATCCCCTATCGACCTCAATACAGTGCGATTGTTGAACGGATGAACTGGACTTTAACAACAATGTTGTCCAAAATGACTAAACGGCTCATGGGTCACTGTCTTACTCTATGTTCTTATGATAGTGTTCACCACAAAAGCATTCTCTGCTGCATTTATACTTTTTAAGTTGACAATTGGGAGAAAAACATGGAAGTGTTCGTATTCTTTCTTGGCTAGATTTATCACAGGCCGAGTATGATGGCACTGAAAAGGACGAATGCAAGGAGCAATTAATTGACTCTATTAAGGAGGCCCATTATGATGCCGCCCATCGTACGTGACGGAAGAAGCGGCAGAGCGAAGCTTGTTTCGAGGTTCGAGCAAAACCGCAGACATTTAAAATAGGACTGAAGGTTATGATGTCACTACATCAGCCGAGACCCTTTACACCTTCCAGATTTGTCGGCACAGAGCCAGTCCATCAGTGTATCGAATTCAGAATGCTCCAAGCAAGTTGGGTTGGTATCATATTAATAAACTCAAACCTTTAGAGATAGTCATTGTCCTCTAGTAGCTGAGTTCCAGAAAATATATTGCCAATGGGATGCCCTGGACCGAGATAAGATGATCCTCTTAGATTTATGTTTCGACGATGACGTGGATGAAGGAGCAGTTGCTTCTTCAATGAGTTGGGCAACCACTTCCCGTTTGTACCCTGAGGATGAGGATAGGTCACATCTTTGCACTCGCCCGATTCAAAGTGGATAGAGGCTTTCCCAAATAGATAATGAAAACCGCTGACGTTTTAGCCACGATTTTGTTTTTGAAAGAGTTTTTACCCGTTGCCGGTTGACAAGCACTTTAGAATCAGTCATGGTCGCCGCTCCACCGCACATGTGATACAAAATGTAATGAAACTGTTTGGGATAAAACACAGTTGGTATCGCTTATCGACCAGAATACAATGCAATTGCTGAATGGATGAACACAACTTTACTGACAATGTTAGTTAGAATGAAAGGGTTAGAATCCTTGTTTAGGCTAGATTTATCATCAGCCGAGTGTGGTGGCATTGGGTAGAACAAATGCAAGCAGCAACTAATTGACTCTATTCAGGAGGCCCATTCTCCTGCCACCTAACAGGAGACGGAAGAAGCAGAAGAGCAAAGCTTATTTCGAGGTGCGAACAAAACCGCGGGTGTTGGAAATAGGACAGAAGGTTATCATGTTTCTAAATCAGCCAAGCGACTTTACAGCTTTGCGATTTGTAGGGACATATGATATCGCTGACAGAACCGGTAGATCAGTATATCGAATTCAGACTGTTACAAATAAGTTGGGTTGGTATCATGTTAACGAACTCAAACCCCTTGGAGATAGTCAAAGTCCTCTCGTAGCTGAGTTCCAGAAAACCTATTGCCAATGGGATGTTCTGGACCGAGATGAGTGATCCTCTTAGATTTATGTTTCAGGCAATCGACGGTGATGGGGATGAAGGAGCAGTTGCCCCCTCAGTGACTTGGGCAACTACTTCCAGACTGCTCCCGTAGGATGAGGATAGGTCAAATCTTTGCAGTCGCCCGAGCTAAGGTGGAGTCAATGGAAGAGAGAAACAGATGGGAGAACGTGTTTGTTGTGTGGTCTTCTGGAAATAAAGTGGGGTATAATTGATATGATATGAACGGATTTTAACAAGGCGTTAAGGTTAGTCATGGCAGGATGGTAGGACCATCCATAACCTCAGAAGGTTTCGTATCCATGAAAAAGTAGCTGCTAGATTCAGAAATGACGCCCACAGAAGGCAGAGGATAGTTGTGGATGGAGCGTTTTCTCTCTGGATGTTGGTGACAGGTGTCCTGAAGAGATCTGTCTGAGACCCAGGGTTTTTTTTTGTGTTTTTATGTGGAAGGATGGTTTATTGTATTTCCAGTGATGTGAAAGTTGGTGGGATCATGGATAGTATAGAAGGTTGTCACAGATTACAACAGGACATTGATAGGACACAGAGCAGCGCTGAGTAGTTACAGATGGAGTTCAACCCGGAACGTTACGGAGTGATCCATTTTGGAAGGATGAATTTGAAGGCAGAGGTGATACTTTCTTGAGTCAATCGAGGGCCGCACATTAGTACGAGTTCAGCAATGGAAACGGAGTGATGAGACGCTCTCCAATAAGTAGAGGGCCGCTCATCGCTACGTGTATCACAACCGACACGGAGCGGTGCACTGCAGGAGCAGAAGGAAGTGTGATTGACAGGTGAGCTTGACCACATCCGCTGTTCTGCACATGCTCATAGTGACGCTCGAAAGGCAATATACCTGACAGTAAATCAGGAGAAAAAAATACAACTTCGTGGAAAATGACAGAACGGCCTGAAAACCTGCCGATTGTCCATAGATTTTACATACTATATTTACTGAAACAGAGAATGGATGGAAAATTAGCGGTAGAAAAGTGGCAGGTTTGAGAATATCATTAAGGTTAAATAGACTGCATCGCACGTGACGGGTGTGAGGTGATCAAGTCATTCACTGGCAGAGATCAGGTTTCTGCGAAACGACCCATGTGTGCGCTGGAAAACATTGCTCTTCAAACTGTACTCAGCCCTCGCTAATCTCCCGAGGACGCGCTCCCCTTTTGATCACAGGTCTCTGGAATATCGCTGTGTATCTTTTACAGTGCTTGCAGGAATACGTGCAGTGTATTTTATTTTATGTCAGCTGTAACTGTGATTTCCAACACACAAACAGACCGAAATGACTGGAACGAACGAAAGAAAAGAACAAACGAATGTTCCCCATTAATAAGGAAGTGTTGTTCATTTCACCCGCCAGAACAAACTCCTTCACTCAATTTCAGAAGCGAATGTGCACGGTCAAATATTACAAAATAAATCAACTTCAAGATGAATGCCTGTTTTAAAGCAATAATGATATAAAAAATGCCATTTAAATAGCTGAAGCCAGGTATCATGCAAAAGAACATGGAAAAAAGCACATTATATTTTGTTTTACAGTAATGGACTCTATTGAGGAGTTAAATTCATGACACGGGGACAGAGTGAGTATAAATAGTTTAAGATAAGTGTTTGCGCAGTTGGTTTTCACTAATGTCCCTGAGGTGGTATCCACTCTAATTGCCTCAGTGGAATTGCTCTCTCCTCAATAAAAGTCTGCTAAACCGATCCCCAGTCCATCTGAGCATCTGAAACGCTCCGTACAACTGAACGCTGCGTCTGACGGAATATGGGATATTCGACGATTTACCACATCGCGTGCATTTTCTATCCCACACTTGTAGCGGTTGGTGTCCTCGGTAAGATGTCGGAGCTGGTCACTTTATGTATGGTGCAGTCGTTACTCTGCAGCGGTATCCGCACTGTTACTAAGCACAGATGCTACCGTCGGCTGAAACGTGTTTCCGGAATGGAGGATTCAAGCATCTCATTGTTTTATATTTGTTTTCGTACTTTGATCGAAGTGATTTTTTTTGTCAATTATGTTCGTGCCGATATTTACATTGTTTCATAATTTCACCTCGTTAGGCTTTCGGAAGTGATGCTGGTCTCTGCTTTTCTAGGTCTGAGTCTCTATCAGTACAGACACTTCGACTTATAACAACGTGGCAGCTTATTTAAATGACGGTCCAGTCTATTTTCGACACGTAGGTCTGTTTTTGAAATGATAACTTGTGCTTTGTGTCTTTTGATACCACTTTGTCACGGCTGCAAACAATCCCTTCAGTTCTTTCACCACTACTAATAGAAATGGTTTTGCTAACAAGAATGATCGAGTGCCCACCGGTACGTGAGTCCTGGAAGTCGGATGCCTTGTTCAAAACTGTCGGAAGGTCGCCAATCCACTGACACTCACATCCGTCATTGTCCTCCAGCCGGAGTGCAGCGACCGAGACCGCACTCACTGGATTTCCTCTTTCCACTTCCAAATAGACCATACCCTGCATAGCATTGGTAGAATGGGGGCATTCAGGGAGCTGACCGTATTTCTGTTTTGGTTCCAAATATCTTGCAGTTAATTTAACAGCGATTGTGATCCTATCTCGGGGAAAATGCGGACTCTCCAAATGCATCACCCGTTACCTGGTTGGAATGGCAACAGCGGATCTGATGGTGGTTATCGTTGCTGCTTTAGTGGAACAGACCAACAATATCTACATTTATTCTAGATTCCTGCTCATCACTCCTGTGTGCGCTCTGACACTTGTATTTCGGGTCGTGACGCGGGACTGTTCTGTTTGGTTCACGGTCAGTTTTACCTTCGATCGCTTCATCGCAATATGTTGCCGAAAGCTGCGGGAGCGATACTGCACCGAGAGAACAGCAACGGTGGTTATCGTGACCGTGGTTATAGTGAGCTGCGGGAGAGGTGTCCCGTTTTACTTTGCCCTTGAACCTTACGTCATCATTGACAACATGCCGTGGCGGTGCACCGGCACATATGAATACACTACTTCACCCGTGTGGAGAGGGTACCAATTACTGAACAGTATTTTAACACCATTGCTACCAATCGGCTTAATCCTGGTATTTAACGGGTTAACCGTAAGACATATCGTTGTGGCAAATAGAGTCCGCAGAAAGCTTCGGCACAGCAGCGACAATCAGAAAGATGCCGAGGTGGAAAAACGCAGAAAAGCGATGATTTTGCTGTTTTCTATATCAGCTAATTTCATATTATTTTGGATGCCCAATGTAGCCCATTCCCTGAAATGGAAAGTGCAAAACTATTATTACCAGGACAGATATTTGAATTCCCCGGTATACATCCTACAACAACTTGGTTTCATGTTACAAATTCTCAGCATGTGCACCAATACTTGTATCTATACACTGACACAGAGGAAATTCAGAGAAGAGCTGAGGAATGGAATGAAGTATGTGTTTACATTAAATGGCCATCTGTGTAGATAACGCCCGTGTCCAATTGCAGTTCTGCGGAGTTTTCAAATAAAGCCGATTTACAATAAAGAGGTTTGGCAAATATGTCATAAATTCGAACAATCATATGCCTGGCCATCCTGAAATTGTAAAATTGGCGGAAGATTGCTGACTTCATACAGTTCCGGTAGGTAGCAATACAAACTTCAATGCTGCTGGCGTGATTGTTACATTGGTTGAAGTATGATCCAAACTATCACAGACACTCGACTGTCAAAAGGGCAGGGATGGCCTCAGGACTTTCCGGGTTTTAGATGTTTCAGATTGGACAGGGTCGGGTAACAGAGTGTAAAGGGGGCTCAATAGGAAACCACGGATAGTATCGCTGCTGCAGAAAGGGAGGACAATGTGGAGCGTTTGCTTATTAATAGATAGTGTGACGAACACACACACATGAAGCTGATCACTCCGTTTGGAGTATTCTATAGGGCCGCCCAACAGATCAACCAAATAAGTGCAAAGGTAAAGATCCGATCGGGAAGCCGATACATGACATCGGCAATGTTATTGGCACGGGTAACTGAAACTTCCAGAATATTCTCTGGCACCTCCCCAGGGTAAAAGGGCTCGGTATGGCATAATTTCTCAGTTGTGTCCAGGAAGGATTCATCTCACTATATGAAGACAGGCGGACTGGCGAACAGTCCATACCGGATCTAATATTAGAAAAGGAAACGGATCAGGTGACAGATCTCTCGGTGGGTCAGCATTTCAGAGCAATAGGGCAGATCTGCCCTCTACTTAACTTACACATGGATAGGACCAGGGAGCATGGAATGTGTTTAATTGGGGGGCTGCGGTGTATTGTGCTACCTGTCAGGAACATGGGAACGTACATTAGGAAATGATGTACTCTGGGAAATGTGCAACAGATATGTGGAGATTGTTTAGGAGCACTGACATGGGGTTCAGTAAGGGGTTGTCTCATTGACACAGGGAAAGGATGATAGGATAAAGTAATCCTAGGTGCCAATAAAGTTGGAACAACTCGTCAAGAGGAAGAAGGAAAGGTACTTAAGGTTTCGGGAAAAAGGATCTGACAGGGTTATGGAAGGTCACAATGCACACAGAAGAGAATTTAGTAATGGATTTAGAACATTTAGAAGGGGATTTGTGAAATCCTTGGCGAGTTGCACTGTAAAGGACAGGAGGAGACTGGGGAGAGTGTGGGCAGATCAAAGGCAAAAGAGGAAAACTTGTGTCTGGAGTCCAAGGAGGCGGTAAAGCTCCTCAGTGAATACATTGATCAATGTGAAGACAGCGTCAAAAGGCAGATATGCCAGAACATGCCGACGCTGAGAAAGAGGATGCGCTTGAAACTTGGAAAACATTATGATAGATGATTCCTCGGTGCCGGAATGGATATAGTTCAGCTGATTTGGAAAGGGAAACGAAGATATTGCTGAGATTCCGGACAGGATATTTCTTTTTTCCTTGACCACGGAAGAAGAACTAGAAGATTAGAAGGTGGCAAATGTTATGCAAATCGCTACAATGCATTCATATTTTCAAAATATTTCAGAAAGTGACATGCTCTTATTTGTTCAATGGCTAACAAACATCTGTAATTGCAATCATAAACAATTTAATGATGCCTTTCAACTCCAAGACAAAGAGGCGCAGAAGGTAACGTATCGTCCACGAGTTAATATTCAACACAATTAAAACATGACGTCTCCAAACCTCCAACGACTTGCAGGATTACTGACCTCCACTTTCTGACCAAGGATAGGATTCGGATTAAATGACCCTTTGTTGTATAGTATCGAGGCTAATCATCCCTTTTACCTACTAGCACCTCTGTAGCAACAGATCTGTTCACCGTACTGAGACCACTGTCACATCCACCTCCAACCGGAACTACAGTCTTCATTTTTTTTCTGTATTATTTTAAACTTATTTACATCTTGCCTGTAGGTAGATGAGCCCAACAGCACTCAGTATTCCAAATTAGACAGCAATGAAATCTTAAACAGCATCAACATAACATCCTCACTCCTGTACTCTGTACATTGGCCTATGAAGTCAAATGAAGTCAAAAGCTTCTTTTTTTTTACGACCCGGACCGTGGCCATCCACAACTTCCAAAGCAAAAGGCCTCAACACGCATTCTAAAGAACTTAGGAGAGTGAGATGTAGAGAGCTGAAGCTAGCATACATCAGCACTTCAGAGAATTTCGGAAAGATATGCAGCCTTCGAATTTCGCATCAGTTGCTGCAAATCACACTCATCCGTGTATTTCTCCAATCATCTCTTAAACATTGACATCGGTATCTCAATTACCATTGGTGTTGTCAGCACTGTCTACACTCTGACCACCCTCTGGGTGAAGAAGCCTCCCCTCATGTTTCCCTTAAACTTTTCACATTTCACCCATGATCTCCAGTTGTATTCTCGCCCAACATCAGTGGAGAAAGTCCGCTTGCATTTATTCGCCTCATAATGTTGTCTACCTCTATCAAATCTGCCCTTAGTCTTCTACCCGCTCCGAAATAAAGTGCTGACATATGTAACCTTTCCTTTTAATTCAAAACATTCAGTACCGGCAATGGCCGTGTAACTTTTTTTCCTGTATTCTTTCAATCTTATTTGCATCTTTTCTGCAGGTAGTTGAGCCCATCCGTAAATAATATTCCAAATTAAGCCCCAATAAATCCTTAAACGACAGCAACGTAAGATCCAAACTCCTGTACTCCGTACTTTGGTCCAGGAAGGCCAATGTGCGAAAAGTTCACGACGCTCTCTAACAGTGCCGCAAATTTCATTGAATTATGGACCTGCATTCCCAGATTCGTTTGTTCTATCGTACTCCTCAGTGCCCTATTTCTCATTGTGTCAGACCAACCCTGGCTTGCCCTCCCAAGGTGCAACATCTAACAGTTGTGTGCGTTAAATTCGATCTGACAGTTTTCAACCCATTTTCCCTGCTGGTCCAGATCCTGACTCATATTCCGGTACTCTTTCCGCCGTTGACTACACCCGTAATGTTCTTGTCATCGGCAAACTTGCTGTCCAGTTGATGACATGATTATCCAGATCGTTGATATAGATTACAAATAACAACGGACACAGCAAGGATCCCAATTTACTTCCTCATTGTGAAAGCCAAGCGACTGACCCATCCCGAGCATCCTCCCATGTGAAACCTTTCAAGATCCTTGCTGAAGTCCCTGCAGACGGCATCCGCTGCCTTGCAGTCAACACCATTCCTGGTAACTACCTCGTAAAGTTTTGTACGTTTCGATAGACATGACCTACTACGCACTGGCCCATCCTGACTATCGCAAATGATCCTGGTTGTACAGATACTTCCCTTCATACGCCATGACCAGCGTAGATTTAACACCGAGGACAATTCCTCCTTACGTAGAACTTGACGAGTCCCTTCCAGGCAAAACTATCATTATCATCCTGTGGCTGTCAATGATATTTATGGCCTATTGTTAAATGATCCTGCAATATTATCAGGAGCATTGAGAGTAGTCTGGAAACGAAGTTGTCGTAGCTTTAAATAAATAATCGACGGGACTTAAACAGTGAGATGCAGTACAGTAGATAGAGCACAGAACATAGAATATTACAGCACAGTACAACCCATCGTCTCACGAGGTTCTGACAGACGTTCAACTAATTCAAACTGACACATCCCCGCTACAACTGAATCAGAATTAGAAACAAACTTAATACAACAGGCATACGTCGTGAAATTTGTTAACTTTACGGTAGCAGTACAATTAATCTCCCTCCCGGTGGTAACACTGTGTAGAGGGCGTGTCCTGTTGTTGGGCAACTTTAGTGATGGACACCACTGTTACAAGAATCATCCCTGTAATAATGATAAGTGATGTATAGAGAATCTGCACTTATCAGCAAGTAAATTTTATTACTTCAACAATAAAACACAAAGGTTCAGACGCCATCTTCACTCCACGACATTCCATGAGCAGTCAATGAACAAAAAGGTCATTACCCGGGAACGGATTCAAGGATGGCCAGAGAGAGGGACTCGGGAGAAAGAGACGGGGATAGAGACTGGTCAGGAACCGAGAGAAAGCGGAGGGCAGAGAAAGACCATGGGGAGGGAAGCCGGGGAGGCCGAAGGATCTGGTGTGGAGTGAGATCGGAATCGGAGTGTGGTGTCGGTAGAAAGCGGGAGGGGGATAGCCGGGAGAGAGATAGGGGAACTCGACGGAGAGAGAGTGACTGAATGAGAAATAGACTGGCGGAGTGAAAGTCCAGAGGAAGGCGAAGGTTCGGGGGGGGGGGGGGGAGAGAGAGAGAGAGAGAGAGAGAGAGAGAGAGAGAGAGAGAGAGAGAGAGAGAGAGAGAGAGAGAGAGAGAGAGAGAGAGAGAGAGAGAGAGAGAGAGAGAGAGAGAGAGAGAGAGAGAGAGAGAGAGAGAGACTAGGATGAGGTAGGGAACTGTGAGTCAGAGAATACTGTCCATAAATACACTGAGCAATTTTGACTTTCCTACCTGCGGGACATTCTGGGATTACAGCGCTTACATTCTATAGTCCCTCTGAAACAAGCAACCCGTGCCAGCTCTCTGACCCCTCCCACCCCGCCTGTTTGACCCGAGTCCTTCCCACACCGTATCCGCGATCTCACTTTCTTCAACCGGTCTTCGCGATATTCATCCTCCCTCCACGTCTGTGTGACCACAAAACACTGCTGCTGTAACGAAAGCGCAGAGTGGTATGATGAACCTCTCATACAGAGTCATGTTAGTAACGGAATACTCTGGGCAATTTCTAGCGTTGGAGGCAGGAACCGAACCCACCCGAGAAGAAAAATACGGAGACTCGAAAGCCGGCGCGGGAGACAGCGCCTAGTACGCTCAAGAGGTCCAATCGACAATGGTAGTTCAACTCTGTTTTGCTTCAGGATTTAAATTTTGTTAATTTCATTAAAGAACAGATTGTATTTTTCTTTTCAACTAACTCAACGGAAGAAATTTCCGGTGGAACATTATGGGATACCTTTAAACTATAAAGCCGTGGGAAAAATTTTTTCATACTCTGCAGGAAGAAAGCAGAGGGAGGTTGTGGAAGGAAAGTATTCTGCCTGGAGGTCGGTGACTAGTGGAGTGCCGCAAGGATCTGTCCTAGGATGACTGCTGTTTGTGATTATTATAAATGGCCTGGATGAAGAGGTGGAAGGAAGATTGCAGATAACACGAAGATTGGAGGAGTTGTGGGTGGAGCTGTAGGTTATCGAAGGTTACAGGATGAGGAATTGGTTGAAAAGCGGCAGATGGAGATCAATCCGGGGAAGTCTGAGGTGATGTATTTTGGAAGGACAAACCAGAAGGCTGAGTGCAGGGTTATTGGTCGGTTACTTAAGTGTGTGGATGAACAGAGGGACTTTGGGGTTGGAATCCATATATTCGCTGCACAGGTTGATAGGGTAGATAAGAAGGCCTATGGGATAATAGTGGGATTGAGTTCAAGAGTAGTGAGGACATGTTGCAAATCTACAAACCTCTGGCGAGAGCACACTTACAGTATTGTGTTCAGTTCTGGTCACCTCATTATAGGAAGGATGTGGAAGCTATGGAGACAGTACAGAGAAGATTTACCAGGATATTGTCTGGATTTGAAATCAAGTCTTATGAGACAAGGTTAGCAGAGCTGGGACTTTTCACTTTGGTGCGTAGAAGAATGAGAGGGGACTTGCTAGAGGTCTACAAGACTATGAGAGGTATAGATCAGATGGATAGTCAGTTCCTGTTCCCCAGGGCACGAATAGCAAACACCAGAGGTCATAGGTACAAGGTTAAGGGAGGGAAGCTTAGGGGAGACATCAGGGGTAAGTTTATTACACAGAGGTTTGTGAGTGCCTGGAATGACTTGCCAGGGATGTTGGCGGAGGCTAAAACATTAGGGGTATTTAAGAGCCCCTTGGACAGGCACATGAATGAAAGAAATATAGAAGGTTACGGGGTAGTGTGTGTTTAGTACATTTTTAAAGGAATATATGGGTCGGCACAACATCGAGGGCTGAAGGACTTGTACTGTGCTGCAGTATTCGAGTGTCTAGTGTCTAGAAGTCCCACTCATAGCAGATAATTCAAAGGTTAATTTATTATCAAAGCATGTATCCATATACAACTCTGATTTTTTTCTCCTCCAGACAGCCATGAAACAGAGAAAGAACATGAACGCCGTTCAGAGAGAAACATAAAATCCACCCCCCCCCCCACACACAGACACAGACACATAAATAGAATGGCAACCCGATCGTCAACCTCAAAAAACTCCTCTCCCCGCACAAAACGCAACAAGAACATCAACACCCCCTCTCCCCCAAAATAAAACCTAACGCCGCACAAATGTGGAGTTGGTGTCACCAGTGTAGAGGAGGCTGCATCGAATTAGACGACCCCAGTGGGATCCGCAACTGAATTGTTGCCTCATCTGGAAGGATGTTTGGACAATGGAGAGATTTCAGCCGTCCGGCTCTTTCACTGTGACATCCCGAACACCAAACTAAATCCATCCAACCAAGTCTGGGCGAGGTTTTATGACCAATAAACTTAATTCCTTTCTGCGCTCAGCTGTCCAAAAGATTCACTGACTCTGAGAGGAAGGGGTATCTATGGTCCACACTGTCAGGGTGTTGAGTTTACCAGGAGACAAAGACTGCAGGGACGAGAGGTTTTCTGTTGACTAATACACTGTGTGTGGACCCCGCTGCCAATTCTGGTGTTGTGACCCGAATCGAGACAAACACCACGCTGCCCACTCCACCAACAACACGGCACAACCGGACACATAACATGGGACTTTACATCCCACAACACTGGAATCAGTGATGAAATCCGTGATTAATGTCGTTGTCCCACTGAAATCATAAGAATCGTCCATTCAGGTGTTTTTAAATACGAGCTCTCTCCCACAAGCGGCGGCACCCACACACTGCCGTCAACAGAGAATTCTAGAGCTGAGCTATCCCATTGGTGCGAAGTGATGTCAATCACTGGTTACACACAATAGCGGATGGAGAGCATCCAAGAGGGCGGTAACCCCGCTCCCTCAGCGAGCACCCCGTCAAAGCGGAGCCAACCCCAAAGGAATTGTCCCTCTTTTTGATTTATTTCCATTTCCCTCCGAGGGAATTTTCGGCGCTTCTGAAGTGTCTACTGCGGCCGGAGACTGATGTATCGCTGAGAGTTTGAAGGAAACCGCTCGGCCTATCGGCTTGAATCAACTCCCGGGGGAGTTAGAGATCCCGGCAGAAGACGGAGTGGAGGGGGATTTTATTGAAAGGATACTGGTGGTGTGAGAAGGAGCAAACACGATATTTGTCCCGGTGGTTATAGGAGGGGTTCAGCTGTGGAAATGTCTGAGACCACGGTGTTGCTGAGTTGGAGGACAAACACCGAAAGACTGTTGACCTCCAAGTCGGGCCAATGGTCTGGAAAAAGTGGGGATAGGAGTGGTGTTGGGGTGCAATGATGGACTGGCCCGGGATCTTATTGAATGACAGTATAGGCTGGAAAGGCCGACTGGCTTGCTCCTGTTCCTGTTGTCTCTGTGTTTAAGGAGATGGAATAACCAAATCCTTCCCGGGTCTGCAAGATGTTTCAGTGTGTGTTGTAAGGACCGGTGGTTGGAGCCCAGTTTTTCCCAAACTGTATCAGCAATCTGACCGAGGGACCAAATCCAACATTTCTTAGTCTGTTGTAGACACGAAACTATAGTTATATACTGATAATGAAACAAATGTATATTAAGATATTGTTAAGGACATAGAACTTATATCTCTACTTTGTTAATGAGATTTCTAAGTCTGTTATTGATACATTATATATATATATATATATATATATATATATATATAATATATATAGTATTGATACATAATATGTATATTATATCATTGCATACAACCTGTATTTAAAAACATAAAACACATTTCGATATTGTTAATGACAGAGAATCGTATTATTTGTGTTCCGTGTGTTATCTGAATGTACTTGCCTGTGATGCTGCCACAGGTCAGTGTTTCTTTGTACCTGTACCTTCCTGTACTTGTGCACTTCGTTATGAATTCCACAGGACCCCACAAAATTCAGTGAGATTTGATTATCATCTTCTCATCTGAGTGGGAGAAATGTAAAGAGACAGTACACTGTCAAATACAAGAACCTGAACATTGTTGATGAGCAGAGGGATCCTGGAGTCCAAGTTCACCGCTGTCTGAAAGAGACTACTCAGATCGACAGAGTGGTTAAGAATGCAAATGGTATGCTTACCTTTACAATCAAGGCGTTGATTTCAAATGTCAGGAAGTTATGTTAAAGCTCGAGTTAGGCCACATCTGGAGTGTTTCATACAGTTCTTGTAGCCTCAATCTGGGAAGAATGTCGAGGCTTTGGAGCGAGTGCAGACGAGGTTTACCAGGAAATTTCCTGGATTACAAGGCATGCATAATTTCAAAGGGCATGTGCAAAAGTTTACATTGGTTCGTTCTAGCTTTTTCACTTTAGGATCATTTATATCATAGTATGCACTGCAAATTCAGTCTATTTCTGTAGGACCATCAGTGATTGTCCTTGATGTGTTCTTCCACCAAGTTCTATCTGCTCATTCCGTGCCATTTTGTTCATATTGTACCTGTATCTTATCAATAATTATATATCAGCAATCTTTCTCCTACTCTCACCTCATTGTGAAGTATTCTGCCTTACTGAGTTATTTTCGCGCTCAGTGTTTGTTACCTAGAACTAGAAGAAGATTTATTGAATGCAGCACGAGGTAGGGTAAAGGCAGCCATTTCAAAATTTAGTTTCAACGGTATGAATTGGCAGCTGTGCTAATCTTATATAAAGACACTTAACAGGGCAATGTCAGGGTAGCAGTCTGTCACCTGAAGTTTAATTGAAGTTGGATAACGCAACAAGACAATGGTCCGAAAGACAAGAGTAAATAAATAAGACAATAATTTCAAAAGAAAATTTCGAGTTTTGGAATGGCCGAGCCAAAGCCCTAACGTTAATCCCATAGGAATGTCGTGGAATGGCCTGAAGCAGCAGTTCAGGCAAGAAATCCCACCAACATCCCAGAGTTGAAGAGCGTTGACTGTGTGTACTGAATGAAGAGAAAACTAATGATGGTCCCTTTTCCATTCTGGTTCCATCTGCTCATTCCCCACACATCTTCGTTAAACTCTGTCCAGCCTGTAACCCACCATCCCAATGATATACATCAACCATCTTGTTTAACCTCTGTCCAGACTGTGTCCCACCATCTCAATGATATATATCAACCATCTTGTTCAACCTCTTTCCAGTCTGTATCCCACCACCTCAATGATATATATCAACCATCTTCTTCAAAATCTGTCCAGCCTGTATCCCACCACATCAATAATATATATCAGCTATCATGTTCAACCTCTGTACAGCATTTATCCCACCACCTCAATGATATATATTAACCATCTTGTGCAACCCATGTCCAACCTGTATCCAACCATCTGAATATGTATCAACCATCCTGTTCAACCTATGTCCAGTCTGTATCCCACCACCTCAATGATATATATCAACCATCTACTTCAACCTCTGTCCAGTCTGTATCCCATCACCTCAATGATATATATCAACCATCTTGTTCAACCTCTGTCCAGTCTGTATGCCCTCACTTCAATGATATATATATCAAACTTCTTGTCAATTTCTGATCAGTTTTTATCGCATCAATAATTACAATTTTAGGTTCAACGTTACAAAATGGCGAAGTGTTAATCTTGACAGCATTTAAAGTGAGTCTGTTATTGCATTTTTTTGGGTCATTTTTGGAGACCCACTTTCTCTGTTGCCAGGGTAACAGCCCATGTAACTTGCAGGGAGTGGTGCACATTTTTATCGCTCTCTGGTCACGGTCCCTCAATGAGAGACAGCGGCCTCGGGAGCAGATGTGACAGACTGATAGTGGGGTGGGGAAAATGTTGTGAACATTGACAGTATGGACTGTATTAACTCTGTGTTGGGATGAAGACGAAACTAATGAATGTGGGCATTACATTTCTGCAACGTTGTTCAGGCCGTCACAAACGTCCTGTAATCAGTCAATAATTGTGCATAATTTAAAGTAAAAGGAGAAAAAGCTGGAAACGTTCAGCAGATCGGACATCAACTTGGACAGTCCCAGTCCTGATACTGAGTCTTCTACAGTTTCTCTTTCCACAAATCTAATCTGGTTAAATGAGTTTCCAGTACTATTATTTCAATTTTATATTAAAAACATTTTATTCCTGTTAGCCTACAGGAAATGTGATGACCAATTGTGCTGGGCAAGACATGATTTAACAAAAAGAACATGATAAATTCAATTTGGTCTAGTTGCAGGGTACAATGTGAAACGTATCCCCGGTATCTGGTGACTCACGCCCAGGTTTTCCAGCCTGATCATTGGTCCAGTCAGATGACCATCAGGTTCCCATTCTGTCATAAGTTGACGCAGTGTTAGTTTTTGAACTCTGATTGGCCGAAACACTGCATCATATTACCGGTAGCAAGGAGTCCTGGGAGAGTTGCTGTTTGGACTATAATCATTGAAACTACTACTGTCGCCTCTTTGTGAATTATTTTGCCTCACTATCGGTGTTTATTAACGAGAAATAGCAGAGGATTTATTAAATGCAGCCTGAGGTAAGGTAAAAGCAAACATTATAATTTTAGTTTCAACGTTATAAAATAGCTGTGTGTTAATTTTATATCAAGTCACTTTACGGGAGAATGTCAGGGTAGCACTCTGTCAACTGAAGTTTAATTGAAGTTGCATAACGCAACAAGACAATGATCCAAAAGACAAGAGTGAATCAATAATAGAATAATTTCAAAAGAAAATTAGAATAGCCTAGTCAAAGTCCTAACGTTAATCCCATAGGAAAGTTGCGGAATGGGCTGAAGCAGCAGTTCCGTCGCGGAATCCTACCTCGAAGCAGAAGTTCCGTCGAAGCAGTTTTGTAAGGCGGAATGACATAAAATTCTTCCAAGCCGATGTGCAGGAAGATCAATAGTTAACGGAAGCATTTGGTTGAAGTTATTGCTGTACGCGGGATTGGGGGCGCGGTGTCACACCAATTATTGAAAGCCAAGGCTCACAGACTTATTTTGAACAAGTACATGCAATATTGAATAATGTTAATATTGTCATAACGAGACTCACAGCGTTTAAAATCGACTCTGTTGTTTACATTTTCGGTCATTTTTGGAGAGCCGCTTTCTGCATTGCCAGGATAACAGCCCATGTGACCGGTACGGAGTGGTAAACATTTTTATCGCGTTCTCGTCACCGTTGCTCAGTGAGAGTTAGTAGCGTCAGGAGCAGATGTAACAGACTGATAAAGAGGTGGGGATGATGCTGTGAGCATTGACTGTGTGTACTGAATAATTCCTGTGTTGGAATGAAGAGAAAACTAATGATGATCCCTTTTCCCATCTGGTTCCATCTGCTCATTCCCCGCGCATCTTGTTCAAACTCTCTCTGGCCTGTAACCCACCACCTCAATGATATATATCAACCATCTTGTTCACCCCCTGTCCGTTCTGTATCCCACCACCTCAATGACAGTCTGTATCGCATCAATAATTACAATTTTATTTTCAATATTACAAAATGGCAAAGTGTTAATCTTGACAACATTTAAAGTGAGTCTGTTATTTCATTTAATTTTTGTCATTTTTGGAGAGCCACTTTCTCTGTTGCCAGGGTAACAGCCCATGTGACTTGCAGGGAGTGGTGCACATTTTTATCGCTCTCTGGTCACGGTCCCTCATTGAGAGACAGTGGCCTCGGGAGCAGATGCAACAGACTGATAGTGGGGTGGGGAGGATGTTATGAGCATTGACTCTATCGACGGATTTATCCCTGTGTTGGAATGAAGACAAAACTAATGAATGCGGGCATTGCATTTGTGCAACTTTGTTCAGGCCGTCACAAACATATTGTAATCAGTCAATAGTTGTGCATCATTTAAAGCAAAAAGAGAAAATGCTGAGACCGTTCAGCTGATCGGGCAGTAACTCGGACAATCCCAATTCAGATACTGGCTCTTCCACAGTTTCTCTTTCCACACATCGTATCTGATTAAACAAGTTTCCAGCAATACTATTTCAATTTTTTATCAAAAGCATTTTATTCCTGTTAGCCTACAGGAAATATGATGGCCAATTGTGCTGGGCAAGACCTCACTTAACAATAAGATAACGATAAATTGTGCTCAGTTTAGTTGCAGGGGACAATGTGAAACGTATCGCTGGTATCTGGTGACTCACGCCCAGGTTTTCCAGCTCGATCATTGGTCCAGTCAGATGATCACCAGCTTCCCGTTCTGCCATAGGTTGATTGAGTGTTAGTTACTGAACTCTGATTGTCAGAAACACTGCATCATTTTATCGGTAGCAAGGAGTCCTAGAGTTGCGGTTTGGGCTGTAACCTTTAGTACTTATACAGATCGGACACGATGTTCCTCCTTCCAAATGAATCAGAAGTCTCGGGCATCTGGACATTGGATCTGGATATATCCCTGAATACACTGCTTGTTGTGAGATGTGAGGACGATGTGCCAGGCTTCTGGCGTCGGTAAGGGACAGGTTCAGCTGTGTGACCCTGTGAGGCTGGGTCATGGGATATCATTGTTTTAGATAAAGTAAAATGGACCCGGGGGTCAACTTGCCCAGGTTTATGAGGTGTTGAGCGAGTATTTCTGGTCTGTGGGTTCATTGTTCAAACCGTGTAAACAAACCACAACTTTTCGCACTAAATTGTTCTGGTATCAATTTGCCTGTTGTTCCTGGGAATCTGTTCAGTGCAGTTGTTGCTAACAAGGTCCACATGAATAATCTCAAGAATGATCGGCTTTATGTTTGAGGAGCATTTGATGGTTCTGGACCTGTGCTCAATGGAGTTCAGTGGGACGGTGGGGGTGGTGGAGGGATGTATGTTTAAGTAAACCTACCGAATGCTGAAAAGCCTGGATACAGTGGACATGGAGAGGATGTTTCAGTTAGATCTTTAAATTAGTTTAAATTAGTTAAAATGTTTAAATTAGTCTGTGATCTGAGCGCACAGTCTCAGAATAAAGACGCCTACTTTTAAAATTGTGATGACAGACAGACATGCTTTATTGAACCCGAGGGAAACTGGGTTTCGTTGCAGCCGCACCAACCAAGAATAGAGTAGAAATATAGCAAAATAAAACCAGAAATAATTAAATAATAATAAGTAAATTATGCTAGGGTAAATTATGCAACTTGGACAGCATCCTCTTTTCAGACACCACTGTCAGAGAGTCTAGTTCCATCCCCACAATATCACTGGTCTTACCAATGAGTTTGTTGATTCTGTTGGTGTCTTGCTACTGTCAGCCTGCTGCCCCAGCACACAACAGCAAACATGATAGCACTGACCACCACAGACTCGTAGAGCATCCTCAGCATCGTCCGGCAGGTGTTAAAGGACTTCAGACTCCTCAGGAAGTAGAGACGGCTCTGATCTTTCTTCTAGACAGCCTCAGTGCTCTTTGACCAGTCCAGTTTATTGTCAATTCGTATCCCCAGGTACTTGTAATCCTCCACCATGTTTACACTGACCCTTTGGATGGAAACAGGAGTCACCGGTGGCTTGGTCCTCCTCAGGTCCACCACCAGCTCCTTAGTCTTTTTCACATTAAGCTGCAGATGATTCTGCTCACACCATATGACAAAGCTCCCACCCTAGCCCTGTACTCATCCTCATCTCCCTTGCTGACGAATCCAACTGTGGCAGGATGATCAGAAAACTTCTGAAGATGGCAAGAATCTGTGCAGTAGTTGAAGTCCGAGGTGTAGATGGTGAAAATAAGGGAGACAGGACAGTCACCTGTGGAGCCCCAGTGCTGCTGACCACTCTGTCTGACATACAGTGTTGCATGCGCACGTACTGTGGTCTGCCAGTCAGGTGATCAATAATCCATGACACCAGGGAAGCATCCTCCTGCATCACTGTCAGCTTCTCACCCAGCAGAGCAGGGCGGATTGTGTTGAACGCACTGGAGAAGTAAAAGTCTATAACCCTCACAGTGCTGGCCTGCTTGACCAGGTGGGCGTAGGCACGGTTCAGCAGGTAGACAATTGCATCCTCAACTCCTAGACGGGGCTGGTAGGCGAACTGGATGGGGTCTAGGTATGGCCTAAACGTAGGCCGGAGCTGCTCCAGAACAAGTCTCTCCAGGGTCTTCATGATGTGGGAGGTCAATGCCACAGGTCTGTAGTCATTGGAGCCACTGGGGTGCGGCGTCTTCGGCACAGGGACGAGGCAGGACGTCTTCTACAGCACAGGAACCCTATGGAGACTCAGGCTCAGATTGAATACATGGTGAAGTACTCCACATAGCTGGGGAGCACAGGCTTTGAGCACCCTGGGGTTGACACCATCCGGGCCTGCAGCCTTGCTTGAGAAAAATCTCTTCAGTTAAAGGACGGCTGCTGTGTGGAAACTATTGCCGCAGATAGGGGTGGAGGCTGCCCTTTGCGTATATTTATGGCAGATTTTAATATGTTCGTGATTGCTCAATAGCTTCAGGGTTGCAAAATGAAAGCAGGAATATGGTGTTAGAATAAAAATCATGTTTGAATGGTGGAGCAGACTCGATGGACTGAATCATCTAATTCTCCTCCTACATCTTGTGTCTGACCATAACTGAACGATGACTCCTTCGTATCCCATATCAGGCATTGGAAAGTGCAAGGGGAAATTTCAGATGTGTTCTTTGAGATCGTTATATTTGTCTTAAACATTTAAACTTCGATAAACAGAAATATTTTTTTCCCATTTGTATTGTTAATGTGCTTTATTATCTCTCTAGTTAAAGTTAGACCTGTGGTGAGAGACTTATTGGCAGAAAAGCCCACAACTGGAAGCAAAACACGACTGAAGATGAGGGAACAGCAACAAGTGAACCAGCCCGAGGACTGAGAGCATCAACTGGCGAGAACCCATCTGACTCAGGGTTTCCATTGATTCGGTCAGCAGAAAGTTTGGTGAGTCTCATTTAGTCAAACACTGGTCCTTTGGACATTACATATCTATACAAAGGAAGGTAGGAAACAGTTGGAATGAGACTGAATGTGCCAGTTATTCCTCTGTCAGACCCAGCTGCAATCACTCCAGGTCTGGTAATGTGCTTTCAGCAGCCCAGCTCTTTAAAGCCACTCACATTCCCTCAGTGTTTGCTCATTTCAAGCTTTTGTGTGTTTTGAAGTAGTTTTCGGTCAGTTCTGAGTGGGGAGCGGGAATGAGACTGGTTTGTTTATACTTACTGTCTTTCAGAAATATAATTGCTTGAATTTAATTTGTGCCGACTTACGAACCATATCCTGTACCTTCTCAACCAAATTATCGATATACACGACAAATAGGAATGGGTGTAACCCTGGGAACACCACAAACCACGGAACTCAAGTCCAAGCAACAACTTCTCACCGCCAACAATAACAATAACAATAATCCTAACAATTCCTAATTCCTAATAATAATTCCTAACAATAATTTGTTTGCAGACTCTGGGGCCCAGTAACAAACTCAATGTTAACAGCAAGATTAGACAGTAACAAATATAAAGAGGAACTTGCTGCTTCCTGAAAGGACTCGTATCATGTCTGATCCAAAGAGAAAGGTCCTCCGTTATTTACCTCGGGACCCATCCTTCCCGGTACGCTGCATCCAATAATCCGTAAGCCCCCAACCTCTCCCCACCTCGCCCATAGCCGCACATCCTTCCCATCGTTCACCCCACAATCGAACCCATGGACAGATTCCCTTCACCCACATCCACACTCTGAACTTGGGTATCATAACTAACTGATCGTACATTCCCTGCTCGGGCGGAAAACTGAAACCAGGCCTGCAGCACTGGCGACCCCGGACACCCCAGATGACTGATTCAGTCCCGGCACTTCCCCACGGCAACCGACCTTCGAATTACACAAACCCAAGATCAGCCCCTTCCTCACCGCCGCCCGATGAGGAGAACCGCCGGCATCCGCTGGGTTCGGCACTGTGCTCTGATCTGCAGGAGGTCCCCGCAGCGCCACCTGTGGCAGGACGTCGGAGGGACAACACAGAGCGTTCGGGTGTCGGTTCATTCGCTGTGACATCCTCCAAATTTCACATCAACTCCATCCAACCGACTCTGGGCGAACTTTAACGACCAAGAAATAAATTCCTGTTAGCGATCAGCTGTCTGAATGATTCGCTCACTGTCGGGGTGGTTTAGATTACCGGGAGACAATGACAGCAGGGACGAGAGGTCTTCTGTTAACTAATACGAATCTGTGTTTCCCCTGCTGGCAGTTCAGGTTGACAGTAATAAAACGGTTGTTAAGAAAATACTAAACAACGAGACACTGCACGGACTGAGCCATCTCAAATCAGATCACCCAGGAAACGCTTCCCCAGAAACATTCTGGATTTTGTGACCCAACTCGAGACAGGTACCACAGCGGCCACTCTACGGACAACCTGGCAGAGCAGGGCAACTGGCAAGGGACTTTACATCACAAAATATTGGATTCAGTGATGAAACCCGTTAAGTTTCCTTCGTTCTTCCACTGAAATCATTAAAACCTCCACTAACAAGCTTTTGAATGCAAGCTGTCACTCACACTGTCGTCACTCTGGCACCCCCAATCAAAGCCATAAAATAGTGGAACAGAATTAGGCCATTTGGCCCATCTGACGTCATGTGTGCGGTTCCTTTCGTCTGAGGGTTTGTTTCTCGTGGTTGTGCAGTTTAATCTTTCTTCCGTTCAGATCAGGGAGTGAGATCCGTAGATGTCACGCCCTCGCACTGTAGGTGGGCTTTCTTTTTTCCTTGACTCCATTCCACTGTTACAGATTGCCGAAGTGCAGCAAATGTCTCCAGGTATATAACCTTATTAATGCAAGAAGGAATCCTTTCTATTTTTTCGGGCTTCTCAAACATTTGTACACTTCAGCGAATTCTCTCCACAGAAGTTCCAGAGCAGAAGCTCAGTCTGTCTAATATTGCCACACAATTAATGTGGGGACTCGTTTATTATTCTCATGTACCGAGGTGCAGTGAAAAAACCTGTCATGCAAACAGTCCAGCTGCAGAGGGTGCAGAACAGATTGCTGAAGCTTTTTGTGTGTGTTCTTTTATATCCCGTGTCAGGTTTTGTGAGATGTGCAGGACAGTTACAGATTTCGTTACACGGATCATTATATTTGTGTTCAACATTTAAATTCCAATGAGTTTTGTTTTTTTCTTATTTGTATTGTTACCGTGCTTCGTTATCTCTGATTAAAATTAGATCTGCGCTGAGGGATTTGTTGGAAGAAAAGAACTGGAAACAAAGAACAACTGAAGAACAGCCGAAGACTGAGAGCACTGACTGGATTGAACCCTGATGGCTCAGAATTTTCCTTCATTCAGTCTGGAGAAAGTTTGGTGAGTCTCATTCACTCAAGTTCTCGTCCTTTAGACATCACATACCTGTATAAAGGAAGGTAGGAAATAGTTGGAGTGAGACTGAATGTGCCCAGAAGTACCAGTTATACTTCTGTCAAACCCAGTTGCAATCACTCCAAATTGAGAAAACATTTTCACAGTCAAATGCACAATGGAACTGTGAAGGTCGCTTCAGAAAGGGGAAAATGTTCAGAGAAATGAAACTTGGTTCACAAGAGATTAAAACATTTAGGCAAGTGGAAAAAGGAAGCAACATTCAAGTAGCTTAAGAACTGACTTAGAGGTCGAAGTGAACTTGAGAAGTTCTTGGGAAGTAGGATGAAGGAAAGCGCAAGGCGTTCTACATGTGGGTGAAGAAGAGGAGGGTGAATAGATTGAGGGTAGGACTACTCAGGAGCAAAGGTGGAAACGTGCCGGATGATACGGTGACAGGTGAGGTGCTTAATGACTGCTTTGTTTCAGAGTTACCAATGAGATGGACAGTGATTGTGACGTAGCATAGCAGCATGGCAGCGTTCAGAAAGAGGTGTTGTTGAAGCATCCAATATATACCACTTTACGACAGGAAGTGAAGGAGGAGTTTACAAGGACATTGGCAATGATCTTTGTGTCCTCTCTGGCCACAGGCGTAGTAATCATTAGAGGATGGCATATCTTGTTCTATAATTCAATAAACGTAATATATATAATCCTGGGGATTACAGACCAGTGAGAGTCACATCGGTGCTGGGCAAACTCTTGGAATGGTTACTTGGCAAGAGGAATTTTGAGCATTTGGAGAAATATTATCTTACTACGGGTTGCCACTTCGGCGTTTTGATGGTGAGTGGCGAAAAGGGTAGGGGAGTTACCAGAAATAACTTTCCACAATATGTGACAGTCATGCACCGACATTTGGATCGGCAGAGTCTGATCAGGAGACACCATGGCATTGTGTATGTAAAATTGTGCTTAACATGACCTCTTAAGTTTTTTGAAGATAAGTGTCAATGAGGGTGCGGGAGTGGATGTTGTACATTGAACTACAGTAAAGCCTTTGACAAGGTGCCAAATGAAAGCTCGGTCTGGAAGATAAGTTCGCATCCGGTCCAGGGAGAGAAAGTTAGATGGATTCAAGAGTGCCTTGAAGGTAGTAAGCAAAGAGGGATGGTTGAAGGTTTTTCCTTGAAGAAGGACCACAAGGTTACAAGTTGGGACATTTGATATTCGTTATTTGATAGCAATGATTTGAATACAAATGCGCAAGGCTTGACCAGTAAGTTCACTGATGACACAAAATTAATAGATGGTGTTCATGATGAAGATTATCGTAGCTTATAGGGGATCTAATTGGGTAAAGCAATAGCAAACAGATTGCAAAATCAACACGAGCAGCATCGGTTTCACGCAGAGTTTTGTGATGATGTGGAGGGACCTGTCAGAGGAAGTGGATGAGGCAACACAATTGTATAATTCCAGAAGCCGTTGGGATGTGAAGATGCAGTGAGGAGGCCAGGAGGGAAATGGGTTCAAAACAGGAAATTAGGATTATCTCTGTGGGCAATGTGGTTAGCACTTTCTAATTCGGCTGAAGGGTCTGTATCTGTACTCTGTTGCTGTGTGACTCTGTCAGAAGGATGCACCAGATATCACTGGACAGACATACAGACATGGCGTGGAAGTTGATGGAAAAGGGGAATGGTTGGTCCTTAAGCCAACTCCTGTTCTGATACAGGGGATGTAGGCTCTGTCATATTTGTAAAGTCATCGTGTCTCTGACTCACTATCTGCTTGTCTGTAATTCAGACCATCACCCGCAGGTGGAGCTTTTCTACACCGGGAACAAAGAGTAAACAAGAAAACAACAACCAGGAATCGTCAGTCGGAATCAAAATGGCTGCAGGTATGATCACTGGGATCTTTATAATTAAACTTCCATCGTGTTTGTGCACAATAGATCAGATGAAGTAACTTACACAAATGCTAACGGGCACTGAAAAGTTTTATCGAACAGGGTCATTGAATTCCATTGTAAAGAGGTCTTCAGTGATCGATCAATCTAACAGTTCCAGTGCAGGGTCCTGACACCGGTAATGGTGGAATTGCTCAGGTCACCGTGCAAAGCTTCACCTGACTAGAAGCAGCAGGGTGCCCTGAATCCGGTGGCTGAGAGTAAAACACAGACAAAAATGTGCTGTTTGGTACGTTAAAGTCCAGGTTCAGGGATTGTTGCTCATCAGGGCCTGTTCAGAGGTGAAAGACATCTCGAACTTTCATTTATAAAATTCAGAGCCAGATGATTGAAGCATTTCCGGGATTTCAGGAATTGTGTGATAACACAGCATTTCAGGTTTTGGTAGGGTAGCTGTCAACTTCCCCTTGGTTTTGTTGACGGCTGCGCAAAGGAGATGATGGGAGTTTCCGATATCTGTTTTCTGTAGCCGAGCCGAGAACATTGCCAACGTTCAGAATTTCAGACGATCAGGAGACAGCTCATCGTAGGTAAATTTGTGGTGTGTTTCGGTGTTTTAACACCCCAGTGAAAGTCTAGGCTGTGGACAAATGGTGAACGTCATTTTCTCAAAAGACGTTTAAAGAGCTTCAATGCTGATATGCTCAAATGATTTTCTCTGAGTCAGAAAATGTTCTCATCTGATTCAATCTTTTGTAAATAGAATATTCAATCTGCAATCTGTCAAGTACTAATACACCCTTCCTGTATTTCAACTGGTCCAACAAACAGTTTATAACCTTGTCACAAGAGATTTCTGCGCCTGTATTCTGCTCTGCAGCTAATGATGGCAAACCTGCTAAATGTCCACACGGCGCATTGTCTCCTGCAATCCGGTCGCTGATCTGTGTGTGACCCTGTGGAAGGGACAGCGTGCGCCCCGAGGTAATGGTCAGTCTGTGACCCAGGGGACAGGACAGCGTGCGTATCGAGGTAATGTTCAGTCTGTGACCCAGGGGACAGGACACCGTGCGCCTCGAGGTAATGGTCAGTCTGTGACCCAGGGGACAGGACACCGTGCGTATCGAGGTAATGGTCAGTCTGTGACCCAGAGGACAGGACAGCGTGCGTATCGATGTAATGGTCAGTCTGTGACCCAGGGGACAGGACACTTTAACACAGCAGACGGAGAGTATGTGATTCAGGGGATCTGGCAGTGTGTAATCCAGAGGCTGATCTGTGTGTGACGCTGGTGACTGAACAGTTTGTGATCCAGGGAGAATTTGCTTGTGGAAAATAATCCCAGTGATATTTCTCAGTAGCAACTGACACCATTCCATTAAGCACCTCTGGTTATCAGTGTGTTCAACTACTGCATAGCCAGTGATCAGTATTATTGTGTCTATCCTGTTCTGTATCTGGGAGTGGATGTGTCTGGTCACCGGCTTATTGGGATGGTCACCTAGCAGGAAGTGCGATTCACATTCACCAACACAGTTCCACTCCAAATCTGATCACCCGGAGTCTCGGCTCCATTGATTGATGGCTCTGTGTCTGTTCTCGCTGGAATTTAGAAGGATGAGGGGGTGAGGGATCTCAATGAACACTTTCGAATGTTGAAAAGGCTAGACAGAGTAGATGTTGAAAGATGTTTCCCATGGTGGGGAAGTCCAGGATAAGAGGACACAGCGGAAGGATAGAGGATTATCCATTTAAACAGAGATGGGGAGAAATTTCTCTAGCCAGAGGGTGGTGAAGTTGTGGAATTTGTTACCACAAGCAGCTGTGGATGGGTGTATTTAAGGCAGAGTCCTGGAGATTATTGATTGGAGACTTAATCATAGGTTACGGGAAGAAGGCCAAGAACTGCGGTTGAGGAGGGTAAAAAAGGATCAGCCATAATTGAATGGCGGAGCAGATTCGATGGGCTAAATGGCCTAATTCTGTACCTATGTCTTATGATCTTATTGTAGCCACCCATTGTAAATCCTTGTTTTGCTGAGCTCTGAATCACTCTAGTGTAACTTGTAATTCGTCATTTATTTCAGATGGGAAATTAAATCAGGTCCGGAAATTACTGAAGAGTTTGTCACTAGACAGCTCATCGAGTGAAGATGATCGGGGCACCGGAAACAATGCACCAAAGCAGGGTCAGATTGAGTGCAATGTCCCAGTTGAATGCAGTCCGGCCGCAGAGAAGGGAGAGCAAATTCAGCCCAGAGACAGTGACGTCAGAGACACCAATCAGGACCCCGGAACTAGCACAAGTGAGGCGACTGCCTGTCAGCTCGGCAGCTCATCAAACATGCAACTGTCAAATCCCCAACAAGGAGTGGGTGAGTGAAATGTGAGAGTGATGTGTTCACAGAATGTAGTACGGGGAAGGGTAAATGTGAGGATTTGTTGGAGGGTTATAAGTATAGAGATTGGTTAGAGGAGAGGAGAAATGTATGGGTGTGGTACTTATGGTAGTGGGGCACCCGTGATCCCACTACAGTAAACGCACTACATGTTTCAAGAATTTCCAGGATGTGTATCGGAGGAAATGCAACTGTCCAGATGAAGAGAGCATTTCTGGGATACGAATTAAGGGAAATGTTTTCGCCAGGATGGAGAGAGCATCTCTGAGAGGCCACTCTCGTTGACAGCCCCAGCATTTGCTCCCATCCTAAATTGAAATAGGTGAGTGGGTGGATTTGGAGTGGTTCGTTTCTGGCAAAGCAGTCCTTCTGGTAAAGCATTGTTGGGTAGGTTTTGCGGACAGTCTTGGGGAAAAGGACATATGTGTGTACATGGCCGATCCCAGTGTGGTTCCTTGTGGAACATGACTGGTCAAAGATCGCCAGCCAGGTTAAGCCTCATTACCATATGTCTGCTAAGGGGAAGGTGACTATGAATCCAAAAGGTCAAGCATGTTAATTTTCTGTATGAGACTCCCATGTGGGACCTTGTCAAACACCCGCCTAATATCCAAGTAGGCAAGATCCACTGTGCAACTTCATGCATCAGCTTTGTCACTTCCTGGAAGAACTCAATCAAGTTAGCAAGATGCTTCTTCACCTGCCCAAAGCCTTGCAGCTGAACCATAAACCACTCTAACATTCTCTCTTTCATACTCTCATGGGGCAGATATAAAAGGCTGAATGCATGTACTACCAGCTTCAAGGACAGATTTAATTCTGCATTTATAAGACTACTGATGGTCAGCAACTATGTTAGGATTCACTCTTATTAATAATAAGACAATCTTATATATAAAATTATAACTTCGTGCATGTTGCAACTAATAACCAGTCATTGAGATAACCCGAGTATACTTACAGAAGGGCAGAAAATATACTGTTAGGTTATGAAGGGATTTACATAAGAACATAAGAGATAGGAGCAGGAGTAGGCCAATCGGCCCCTCAAGCCTGCTCCGCCATTCAACAAGATCATGGCTGATCCAATCTTAACTCTAGTTTTCACCGAATCCCACAAGGCAACAGTGCCAACCAACAGGGCACCATGCCGCCCATTTTATTTTATTATTCATCCCGCCCAAACCCATGTGATCACCCGGGGAAAAAAACCGAGTTGCCAATTGAGGAGAAAAAATCTGGAAAATTCCTCTCCAACCCATCCAGGCTATCGAAAACTGGTCCAGGAGATCACATGGCTGATCTAAACCTAACCTCATGTCCACTTAGCTGCTCGCTCACCGTGTCCCCTAATGCCATTTTTATCCAGGAAAATGTCTATCTCCGTTTTGAATTTATTGAGTGCAGTAGCTTCCACAGCTCTCTGCGGCAGTAAATTCCACAGCCCCACTACCCTCTGAGTGAAGAGATTTCTCCGCATCTCAGTCCTGGAACGGCATCCCCTTATTTTAAGATTATGCCCCATAGTCCTAGTTTCACCCATCATTGGGAACATTCTCCCCGCATCCACCCGATCAAGCCCCTTCACAATCTTATATGTTTCAATAAGATCGCCTCTCATTCTTCGGAACTCCAATGAGTAGAGTCCCAATCTACTCAACCTCTCATCATACATCAACCCACCCATCCCCGGAATTAACCTAGTGAACCTTCTCTGCACTGCCTCGAGAGCCAGTGTGTCCTTTCTTAAATATGGACACCAGAACTGCACGCAGTACTCCAGGTGTGGTCTCACCAATACCCGGTACAACTGCAGTAAGACCTCCCTGTTCTTATACTCCATCCCCCTAGCAATAAAAGCCAGCATTCCATTGGCCTTCTTGACCACCTGCTGCACTTGCATACTAACTTTTTGTGTTTCCTGCACCAGGACCCCCAGATCGCTTTGCACAGAAGCACTTTCCAGTTTCTCTCCATTTAGATAATAAGTTGCTCTATTATTTTTCCTGCCAAAGTGCAAGACCTCACACTTGTCAGTATTATATTTCTTCTACCAAATGTCTGTCCAATCACTCAGCCTATCTATGTCCCCCTGCAGGGTTTCAATGTCCTCCGCACTCATTACACTCCCTCCCATCTTTGTGTCATCAGCAAATTTCGATACGTTGCACTTAGTCCCTTTCTCCAAATCATTAATATAGATTGTAAAGAGTTGGCGTCCCAACACCGACCTCTGTGGAACACCACTAGTCACTAACTGCCAGTCTGAGAATAAAACATTTATCCCAACTCTCTGTTTTCTGTTAGAAAGCCAATCCTCCACCCATGCCAGAATATTATCCCCAATCCCATGATTTTTTTACTTTAAGTAATAATCTTTGGTGTGGCACCTTGTCAAATGCCTTTTGGAAGTCCAAATACACCACATCCACTGGTTCCCCTTTATCTACCCTATATGTTATGTCCTCAAAGAACTCCAACAAATTTGTCAAACATGACTTCCCTTTTGTAAAGCCATGCTGACTTTTTCCTATTAAGCTATGTTTATCCAAATGCCCTGTTACTGTTTCCTTAATTACCGATTCCAACATTTTGCCAACCACAGATGTTAGGCTAACTGGCCTATAATTCCCAGCCTTCTGTCTATTGCCCTTTTTAAATAAAGGAGTTACATTAGCATTTTTGCAATCTGATTTAAGGAACAAATGATAATAAATGATGTAATTCTATATCAAGCCTGGAGGAAAAACAGAAATCATCTGTGCTTTTATATTGACATTCAAAAAACATTTGAACATTTGATTCTGTCCCTGACTCGTGATTAATAAAACTTTCTAATATATACACCCAATACCTGTGAAATATTTACATCTGATGAAGCATTGGCGTACAATAATCACCTACTAACAACCGCAATGGGGGAAAAAAAACAACTGTAATCAAAATAAATGTACGCAATTTCCAGAACGAAACGCTAAGCCTGCTGCGGTCTTGTCTGGCTTTAAACCCGCTCTCTAATTTACCGAATCGGAGAAAAATCAGGTATCAAACCAAGACAAAAAAAAACAGCAAATGAATTATAGCTTGACTCATCTGCTGTACAGAATGATTTGAAAAAACTAGCTATTGCATCTGTAAAGCTAAAACAATTAATTCAAATAATGGAACTAATTTCCAAAGATATAAACATTAGCTTTAGATGAGAAAAGTATAGAACATAAACATTACGAAAGGAGCTGGAGTGCTAGTAGTATATGACAGAGCATCAGGATTCAATATATCAGATAGATGAATATGAAGCATACAAGTATATTTAGGATATCAACAAGCAAAGAAGATAGATCACCGTGTGATAAAGAGAATTTATTCAACATAATTTACTTCAGGGCTAAAGAAAGTCTGCCAAGCAAAGCTGAATAATAACAATATAACAAAGGCAATAACCACGTTCACTCTGCTTATATAAACGTATTCATTTGGCATAATATCTCGGTCTGAAATTGATGTGGAAAACTTATAAAGAAAAATACGAATTGAAATAGCAACTTTTAGAAAACACCGTGTGGACTCCAGCACACTTAGGTTAACACAACCTAGGACAGGATGAATAACCGACATAAAAAATTACACAACTGTCGGATAAAACTTCTCAAAATCAAAAACAGGTTTAATATCACCGACAGGGGTTGTGAAATTTATATAACATTGCATAAGTATTCACTCCTTTCTAGTCCATATTTAGTAGATCAAACTTGGGCAGAAATTACGGGTTTGTATTGTGTGGAGAGATCTCTATCAGCTTTGCACATCAGAACACTGTAATGTTTCCCCATTCTTCTTGACAAAAATTGCTCAAGCTCTGTGATATTGCATGGGAATCGTATGTGAACAGCCGTTTTCAGGTCTAGCCAAAAATACTCGGTTGGATTGTGGTCAGTACTCACACTTGGCCACTCCAGGACAGTACGTTTGTTGTTTTTAACCTCTTCCTGTATAGCTTTGGCTTTATGTTTGAGACCATTGTCTTGCTGCAAATCAAATACTTTCCCAACTCGCAGCTCTCCAGCAGACTACATCAGGTTTTCCTCCAGGATTTCCCGGTATTTTCCTGCATACCTTTTACCCTCTACCTGTAGAAGTCTTTCAGAATCTGCTGCAGTGCAACGTCCCTAAAGCATGATTCTTCATGGTAAGGATGGTGTGACTTTGATGATGTGCAGTGTTTGGCTTACATCAAATATAGCATTTAGTCTGATGGTCAGAAAGCTCAGTTTTGGTTTCATCCACCTTAGAAACTTCAGGGTCTCCCACATGCCTTCTGGCAAACTCTGGCCAAGATTTGAGTTATCTTCAACACGGCCTTTCTCTTTGCCACTCTCCCATAAAGCTGTGATTGGTGACGTGTCCAGGCAACAGTAATTGTCTGCGCAGTCACTGAAGTTTGTAACACCTCCACATAGGTCTCTTGGTGGCCTCCCTCAACAGTCCTCTTCTTGTACGGTCACTCGGTTTTTGAGGAAAACCCCTCTAGGCAGAATTACAGCTGTGCCATTTTATTCCCATTTCTTGATGATTAACTTAATTGTACTCCAAGAGATATTCAGTGACTTGGAAATTTCTTGTATCAATCTCCTGATTTGTGCTTTTCAATTACCCTTTAACGGGGTTGCTTTTACTGTTCTTCTGTCTTCACGGTGTAGCTTGTACCAGAATTCTGACTCGCCAACAGTTGGACCTTCCAGATACAGTTGTAGTTTTACTGCAATCAATGATACACCTTCACAGCACGCAGGTGTCCAAAAACAGAACGCAATTCAACTAATTATGTGAATTATAAAACCAATTGGCTGCACCAGTGCTGATTGGTTGTGTCATACTACAGGAGGATGAATACTTAAGCAATTAATCACATTGTGTTTTGTGTATAGAGTTAATTTAGATTACTTTTCAGAGATGTTTCCACAAGGCTTTTATTCAGCCGGTTCGGATATCACCCAAGTGCGGAGTAAGAGACACGGGTCGATAGTTTCCTGGGTCCAAGATCCTTCTGTCACGCTAGAGACAGAAATAATAGTTCGTACATTGTTGCCTCGACGTATCACTCTAACCAATCAATCTCAGGGCCAATGTCAGCTGCCCGCTGTCTGCTGGGTCCATCTTCGTGTGGTCGAGATTTGCTGTCACCGTGTTCGGAATTGGCCCAAGTGAGGAGTGAGAGACACTGACGCAGGTCGATAGCTCACAGAATTCAATACAAACATTATCACAGGGAAAAATAAAACTATAAACACTAGGCCAAACAGGGCCGTTGACTAAGTCTCTCAAATGGAAAACCAAGCCGACACTGCGGTTGAAAAGAACAACTAAATATAAAACTAATACTGCTGGTCTTCAGAGTCAGTTGACCCAACAGTCCAATTTCTCAGGCCGAATGCAAGCAGGCAGCGAAGCATTGCTGAGTTCATGTCTACACTAACACCACGATGATAAGTATGGAGTTAAATACAATCACAATGAAATAGTAATTAACAGGCACGCAGATATTCACAAACGCAATTGCCGTACCTACTGCGCAGCCCAATCGGTTGTTGTGACAGGGCCTTCCTCTCCAGGTGCAGCCCTTGAGGCGCCACAGACCCGTGTCCAACTGGTAGATAAGTGCCATGCTGTGCACTGCCGATATCGGAGCCAAAGACTTCCATGTGGAGACTGAAACAAGAGCTTATAGAGTGGTAGCTCGAGACGAAACATTCACAAAATGTGGACCCTCCGATTGGAGCTAATCGGGCATCCGTTTCAACATCAAAACTGACACAGAATCCCTGAGCCTAAACTTAAGCAACTTAAACACCAGGAAACCGCATTACAAAGACCTACTCGCTCAAGAAAAACACAAGGAACTCTCAAACCACGAATGACTGTTGTGAAGCAACAATTAACCAATTCAGGTGCTCTAAAAATCTCAGACCCAATGCTCTCCGATGCCCTGAACAGGTCTGCAGAAGTCACTACAGGGCTCCGCTCCCTATATCTGGTACCTAATGAATAATAATTAGTTGACACATGCTTATTCACAAACACAGTTGCCGTATCCACTGCGCTGCCGAATCCATGGTTGTGACATTTTTATGTTGATCACTGTCAAGACAGCCACATTAAATCCACTGTGATTGAATGCTGTAAAACAATAAAACATGAAAATATAGAACATTGAAACCTACAGCACTTGAAAGGTCCTTCGGCCCACAATGTTGTGCTGACAATGTAACCTACTCTAGAATTTGCCTAGAATTGCCATACAGCATAGCCCTCTAAACTTCTGAGCTCCATGTATCTATCTACCAGTTCCTGAAAGGACCCTCAACCACCTCGTGTCCGCCTCAACCACCGTTGCTAGTAGTGCATTCCATGCTCCCACCAGTATCTGTGACATCCCCCGTACCTCCTACTTCCAAGCACCTCTATGATCCCTCTATGACCCCTCGTGTTAGCCATTCCAGCCCTTGGGAAAAAACCTCTGTCTATCCACACGATCAATGTCTCTCATCATCTTATGCACCTCTATCAGGTCACCTCATCCTCCGTGGCTGCAAGAAGAAAAGGCCAAGTTCACTCAACCTATTCTCATAAAACATGCTGTCCAATGCAGTGAATATCCTTGTAAATCTCCTCTGCACTCTCTCTACAGTATCGACATCCATCCTCTAGTGAGGTGACCAGAAATGAACACAGTACTCCAAGTGTGGTCTAACTAAGGTCATACATAGCTTTAACATTATTTCGCAGGTCTTTAACTCAATTCCACAATTGCTGAATGCTATCACACCGCCCGCGTTCTCAACAACACTGTTAATCTGTGCAGAATCTTCGAGCGTTTTGTGGACACAAACTCCAAGATCTCTCTGATCCTCCACACTGCCAAGAGTCTTACCATTAATATGCTATCCTGTCTTCAAATTTGATCTTCCTAAATGAACCATTTCACTCTTATCTGGATCTGAACTCCATATGCCACTTTTCAGCCCAGTTCTGCATCCTATCGGTGTCCTGCTGTAACCTCTGACAACCTTCCAGACTATCCACAACACCACCAACTTTTGTGTCATGGGCAAGCTTACTATCCCACTCTTCTACTTCCTCATCCAGGTCATTTATAGAAATCAGAAGGAGGAACAGAACAGTTCCTTGTAGAACACCACTGGTCACCATTCTCCCTGCAGTATTCCAACCACCTGCAACTACCCTTATTAGGAAGCTAATTCTGGATCCATAAAGCAATGCCCCCTTGGATCCCATGCCTCATTACTTTCTGAATGAGCCTTGCAATGGAATGCCTTACTGCTCTACCTTCATTAATGTGTGTGTGTTTTTGTTATATCCTTAAATAATTTAATCAGTTTCGTAAGGCATGACCTGCCCTTGACAAAACAACACTGACTATCCATTAATCAGATTATATCTCTCCAAATGCTCATAAATCCTTCCTCTCAGAATCTTCTGCAACAACTTGCTCACTGGACGTGCTCACTGGTCTGTAATTTACTGGGTTATCTCTACTCCCTCTCTTAAACAAGGGAACAGCATTTCCAAACTTCCAATCCTCCGATACTTCTCAACACACTATTGATAATGGACAGATCATCGCCGGAGTCTCAATAATCTTCCCATAGTAGCCGGGGGGCATATCTCATCAGGTCCCGGCAACTTATCTAATCAATGCTTTTCAAATTTTCCAGCACATCCTCTTTCTTAATGTCTATACAGACAAGCTTTTCAGTCCACTGCAAGTCATTTCCACAATTTCCAATGTCCTTTTCACTGGTGAATACTGAGGGCAAGTATTCATTAAGTACCTCAGAATATTTTAAATGATCGGCAGATTCAGAAATATCTGTTGAGAATGTCGCGTTGAAATCTAACCAAGCCACGTTGCCATTCCTGGAGACCCCCATCGATTTGTTATGCTTGCACGACGTGTCCTCAGCTCCAATGCTGATCGTTGCAGAAGTCGGTGATATGTATTCGATCCTTTATCAGCAAACATACAATCTTGAAGCGTTGAATCTGAACTGCACCCAAGCGTCAGTTCGGCGTATTTGAGTGAATAATAATAAGAAAATATAACACCCGTCAATCCCCAGCTGTGTACTGCACTGGACAAAGCACAAATTTAACATCAGTCACTCCCCAGCTGTGTACTGCACTGGACAAAGCACAAATATGCAACTGATTCCCTTCGCATTTACCACACCGTCACTGATGCGACCATAAAAAGCATCATGAATACGCAACATAGAACATGTTCGGAAGTGTTTGGCTCTGCTTAAATACAAAACGGTGTTCCCCTTTACGTCTTGATTAATTTCTGATCCTCCTGTTAATTTGCTTTGTTACAGAGCAGCAAATTCTGAAGACGAGCAGCAAAAATGGTTCAAGGAGTGGGCAGGGGAGGAGTTCTACTGAGTTCTAGTAACATCAGGAAAGGACATGGTTTTGCTGGTGAATTATTTTAATCTATAATACTCTGCTGACTCTCTGCCTGGGTTTTATTCAATATCGGCAATTCACAAAATATTTCTGAAAACTGGCCAGAGAGGTGAGAGAGTTAACATTTCTAGGGGGGAAACAGAAACCCGTGGAAGGGGTACAATTACTGTCTGCTCCTGCTCCTCTCACAGTTTGTGATACACATTAAAACTGCGAGGTATTCCAAAACGCAACCACTCTGCAGATGCTGAAAGTTTTGAGCAACAGAAAGTCACACAAAATATTGGTGGAATTCACGAAGTCAGGCAGCATCCATGGAGATAAATAAACAGTTGACATTTCGGATCAGGAACACGAGGAATAGAAAGCAATAAGGCAGTATCTAGAATTTCTGTCCCCTCATTTCCAGACGGAATCAGGGCCTTGGCCCAAAACGTTGATTGTTTATTCTCCTCCAAAGATGCTGCCTGACCTGCTGAGAACCTCCAGCATTTTGTGACAAATCCCAGAGATTTGCTGAGAAAGGGGTTGACCAGGCAGGCAGACAGTAACCCCGAGAAAAGCGGTGGTGATGAGCAGTACCAGGAGAGTGATGGTGATGGTTACTATATTCTCAGCAATAAACAGTCCTTTCAAAACAGAGAGGTATATTATTGTGGAACAATAACTCCTTCCATAACCTATCCACCCCCTCTCTCCGGCCCGAGCCGTTCCTCCTCCCTTCCCCCCTCTATGTATGTATGTATGTACGTTCGTATGTGTGTATATATATACAGGACTGCATTTGGTGATCTTTATGTTCCAGAGGGAAAGCTGCTGCCCAATATGGGGTCAGTAATTTCTTTAATGCTCCTTATTTTCCTTCACAGGTCCGAGCTCAGTGATCACCGAGCTCCTGGCAAGCTGGAACGATTTCCAGCTGCTGCAGTTGACGGATTTCTACCGGGACAGGCTGGAGCAGGCGATGGAAGGAGGGGTGCACGGAGTGAGCCTGGCGTTAACGGCCGAGAATCAGTTCAACGGAGTGAAACATCGGGTGAGTGGGAGGGAGAATGAGTTTGAATTTTCACACATCACAGGACTGATGGGTGTCGGGACTCTCACTCATCGGATATTAAGTTAGACAAAAGAACAACAGGGAAATAAATACTGTACATACAATCACAAACATGTGAATCTGAACGAGTGATAGAAAGGGGTGTAAAGACCCCGCGGACTGGTGGGTGGCTGCTCAATGTTCAGAGTGAGTTGAGCAGGTAACAGTTGTGTGGGCTTACAGTATTAAATGGAAATATGACAGGAGGTTTGGGTTTGGGATGAACGTGAAGCGTAAGTGCAGGATGTCAGTGAGAACTGGAATATTATCAGCGGATACCACAGGAGCTCGAGTGTGTTCTGTTCTGGGTGGAGATGATTGTGTTACAAACTGTAACTGAAAACAGTGTGAATCGGGGAATACTGCCATGTTGTAATGTGTAATCACTGAATAAACCTCCACTGGGAAAGGCAAAGAAAAGGCATCAGGTGTCAGCCGGTAATCCGCTGTCATGTTGGACACTGGCGGACTGAGGAAATGAATCACATCGTCTTTCTGCAACTTTTCCGAGACCGCTCACTCGGTTATAAATGCCCGCCTGACTTCTTTCCTAATTTGTGATGGTATTTTCTGATTTCTGTTTTACACTGTGAATCCAGTGAGGAATTATTTATGGATTTGGAGGCACTTCAATGAAGCGTTCACAGACCAGCCAGGATCTCATTGACTGGTGGACCAGGTTGACGGTGAATGTCCCTCCGTGTGCTCTGCACTCAGAATGTACAGTCCATGTCCAGACAGGATCAGCACCCGTCCGGGTGACTACTCAGTGTGATCCCGTTACAGAGCACATCATTTACTTCACATTCTCTGTGTGAATCTGTCAGTCCCCAATATGTTCACTGTTACTCTTCACAGAAAATCTCTGATCTCGCAGATAAGGGAGAGCGGGCGGACAGTTCTAAACTCCTCCTGAGCCTGGTGATGGAGAAAGGCTCCCGCGCCCGGAGGGTGATGTGGGAAACCTTTGTGAAAATGCGGATTGGTGTCCCAAAGTTTGACAAAATACTGAAAGAAATACAGGAACATGGTGAGATAGAATCAGAGATTAATTTAATTTTGGATTCAAACATTACATACTTATAATTTGAGGAATTGAAGCGTGTCAATTTATTTTAAATCTGAACAGGTTGTGTTCCGGTCCATCAACCCGTACCGGAGATTCCCAGTGAGCTGAAAGGTAAGTGAAGAAACCGCTGTTTCCACCAAAGGTTGATATTATGTAGGGTCATGTCGTTGTTGAGCCACGGGGATTTGATCAGGTAAACGTTCCACCGTGACACAGCGCACAGTGAGACACATGGAAACATGTTTGCTGGAGGGAGAGTTTTCACAGGACATTATGAGGATCAACTCAGAGAGTTGGTGAGTTTGCTGAATGGGATCACGGCTCTCTGGATCCCGCAAAAGCAGATTTCTCCTCTGGGGTCAGAATGGAGAAGATGGCAAGACACTGTGGGAAATGTCTTACTCTGAAAGGTGAAATACTTTCCCTACAACCACACAACTCCCAGTACAGCCCTCACCCCAAATCAGTTTTCTAAATTCCCTCAGATCCTACAGATGATCTTTTTTAGAAACGGAAGTCCATTGAAGTTCTCGTCACAGAATTACAATGATAATTTAATGAGAAAAGCAGGTAACACCCCACCTCGTCTGTCCAACCCCAAAGCAGCATATGAACCCCACTTTGTTCACATCTGCACTCCCTTAGTGCAAACTCTGCTACAGTTATCCAGTTTAATTTCCCACTAAATAATCCTGTGAATTCCATCAGGAGACAGTGTTACTGAGGGTATGATGGGGGACAAAATCCTCGGCGCAGTCCACAGAAGCTGAAATTGATGTGATGTGTGATGGACACTGTGGAAGGGTGAGAGATGGGAATTAGGACAGGGAAACTGAGGGTTGTGGGATTGCGGCAAGGAAGGTGGAAAGGACTGAAAATATCTATAAATAATATTCCAATTAATTAAATTGTGACCGTCTGGATAAGAAACTCACTACATCCGTAAACACATTGTGTCAGTGAAAATGGAGCCCGGGGCAGTCCATGGGCTCAAGAGATTGTCAGGCTTCATAATCTCAGACTGAATTCGATTACTGAACTGCACATTTAACAGAGGAGAGAGTGAAGCAAAGACAGATATCGTAAAAATTATTAAACTTACAGTAACCAATGTTTTAACTGATCGCTTGAAGCCCTTGAACAGAAATATAAAGAATCTAGGCCAACACCCACATTCAGCCTGTCTCATTTCCAAGAACTAATTCACTCCTCTCAAGGTCCCGCAACAACAGATCCCTTCACCGGGGTCAGACTGGAGAAAAGGGCAATCTGAGGAGCAAAACAATGGGAAATTTCTTACTCCGAAAGGTGAAATTATTTCCCTACAGCCATGCATCCGGCAGTACAGCCCTCATCCTAAATCAGTTTTCTAAACTCCATCAGAACCTGCAGGTCATCATTTTTAGAACCGGAAGTCCATTGAGGTTCTCGCCACAAAATTACAGTGACAGCATCCATATAATGAGAAAAGCAGGTAACACTACAACTAATCTGTTTGATCCCAGAGCAGCATATGAACCCCACTCTCTTCATATCTGCAACCCTTTAGTGCAAACACTGCTAAAGTTATCCAGTTTAATTTCCCACTCGATAATCTTGTGATTTCCATCAGGAGACAGTGTTAGTGAGGCTGCGATTTGAGACAAAATGCTCAGCTCATTCCACAGAAGCTGAAATTGATGTGATGTGTGATGGACACTGTGGAAGGGTGAGATATGGGAATTAGGACAGAGAAACCGAGGTTTGTGGGATTGCGGCAAGGAAGGTGAAAGGACTGAAAATATCTATAAATAATATTGTAATTAATTAAATTGTGATCATCTGGATAAGAAACTCACTACATCCGTAAGCACATTGTGTCGGTGAAAATGGAGCCCGGGGCAGTGAATGGGCTCAAGAGATTGTGAAGTTTCATATTCGCAGACTGAGTTGGATAACTCAACTGCACATTCAACAGAGGAGAGAGCGAAGGAAATACAGATATCGTAGAAATTGATAATTTTACTGTAGCCCATATTTTAACTGATTACTCGATGGCTTTGAACAACCCTGTATGGGGGTTGGGGAATCTTGACCACAACCCTCATACAGCCTGTGTCATTTACAAGAAAGAATTCCAAAGATGTTAATTTTCGAATGGCACCGGAGGAAGTTTTCAAACTGCTCACATTTCCGTCACCTGTGTTAATGCTTTTCCAGTCCACATTCAGATAATGAAACCCCTTAGTTTCTCCCTTGGGATTTGGTAATTCTCTACAATTTGCCTGCAACCTTTTTCTTCACGTTTCTTTATGCGGTTTGCCGAGGGAGCAGTGAAATTCCTACACCCATTTCTGAATATGAAGCAGATTCTCTTCCTGATTATTGAAGAACATTATTTCTACCACTGTCACATTCTCTAAAGCAAATATTTCCACAATCAATGTTTTCCTACTTTCCCTATCTCACTTGAATACGTTCATTGAAGACCCCATGCATCTTGACACACTGTGAGGCCACACACACGCCGGCAGGGTCCTGACACACTGTGAGGCCACACACACACACACACACGCCGGCAGGGTCCTAACACACTGTGAGGCCACACACACGCCGGCAGGGTCCTGACACACTGTGACGCCACACACACGCCGGCAGGGCCCTGACACACTGTGAGGCCACACACACACACGCCGGCAGGCTCCTGACACACTGTGAAGCCACACACACACACACGCCGGCAGGCTCCTGACACACTGTGAGGCCACACACACACACACGCCGGCAGGGTCCTGACATACTGTGAGGCCACACACGCACGCCGACAGGGTCCTAACACACTGTGACGCCACACACACGCCGGCAGGGTCCTGACACACTGTGACGCCACACACACGCCGGCAGGGTCCTGACACACTGTGAGGCCACACACACACACGCCGGCAGGGTCCTGACACACTGTGAGGCCACACACACACACACACGCCAGCAGGGTCCTGACATACTGTGAGGCCACACACGCACGCCGGCAGGGTCCTAACACACTGTGACGCCACACACACGCCGGCAGGGTCCTAACACACTGTGAGGCCACACACACACACGCCGGCAGGGTCCTGACACACTGTGAGGCCACACACACACACACGCTGGCAGGGTCCTGACACACTGTGAGGCCACACACACACACACGCTGGCAGGGTCCTGACACACTGTGAGGCCACACACACACACACACGCCAGCAGGGTCCTGACATACTGTGAGGCCACACACGCACGCCGGCAGGGTCCTAACACACTGTGACGCCACACACACGCCGGCAGGGTCCTAACACACTGTGAGGCCACACACACACACGCCGGCAGGGTCCTGACACACTGTGAGGCCACACACACACACACGCTGGCAGGGTCCTGACACACTGTGAGGCCACACACACACACACGCTGGCAGGGTCCTGACACACTGTGAGGCCACACACACACACGCCGGCAGGGTCCTGACACACTGTGAGGCCACACACACACACACGCCGGCAGGGTCCTGACACACTGTGAGGCCACACACACACACACGCTGGCAGGGTCCTGACACACTGTGAGGCCACACACACGCACGCCGGCAGGGTCCTAACACACTGTGACGCCACACACACGCCGGCAGGGTCCTGACACACTGTGACGCCACACACACGCCGGCAGGGTCCTGACACACTGTGAGGCCACACACACGCCGGCAGGGTCCTGACACACTGTGAGGCCACACACACACACGCCGGCAGGGTCCTGACATACTGTGAGGCCACACACACGCCGGCAGGGTCCTGACACACTGTGAGGCCACACACACGCCGACAGGGTCCTGACACACTGTGACGCCACACGCACGCCGGCAGGGTCCTGACACACTGTGAGGCCACACACACGCCGGCAGGCTCCTGACACACTGTGAGGCCACACACACGCCGGCAGGGTCCTGACACACTGTGAGGCCACACACACGCCGGCAGGGTCCTGACACACTGTGAGGCCACACACACACACGCCGGCAGGGTCCTGACATACTGTGAGGCCACACACGCACGCCGGCAGGGTCCGGACACACTGTGAGGCCACACACGCACGCCGGCAGGGTCCTAACACACTGTGACGCCACACACACGCCGGCAGGGCCCTGACACACTGTGAGGCCACACACACGCCGGCAGGCTCCTGACACACTGTGAGGCCACACACACACACGCCGGCAGGGTCCTGACACACTGTGAGGCCACACACACACACGCCGGCAGGGTCCTGACACACTGACGCCACACACACCCCTGTCGTGGTCCTGACAACCTGTGAGACCCCAGGTACCCCTGACAGTAAACGTACTATAAGGTAGCAGAAGTGCCTGGGAAGCTGGTTGATTGGAAAGCTTTTAAAATCTAACAAAAGGCATCAAATGAAGCATAAAAAGGGGGAAGCCGAAAGAAATGGAAATGATAGGCTAACGCGCACAAAATCCTGGGAGCATCAATGCAGAAAGTACAGTGTACGTTTCGAACCGAAATACTTCGGCAAGACTGCAGAAAAAAAAACCCGAGGAGTAACTTTGAAAGCTGGGGGAGGGGTGTAAAGAATCTCCAGCGATAGGTGAGATGAAGGGGGAGGGGTGGCATGGAGCAATGAGCTACGAATATGATTGGTAAAAGAAACAGCAGGCCATGGAAGAAAGAAAAAACTTTGGGGGGGGGGGGGGGGCAGGTGAGCAGCAAAGGGAGGTGTAGATGCACGCGGTGTGGCCTCTTGTATATCGGTGAGATCCGACATAGATTGCGAGGCATCTTCGCCGAGCATCTAACTCCGCCCGCCTGAAAAACCGAGATCTCCCGCTGGCCGCCCAGTTTATTTCCCATTCCCATTCCGATATGTTTATCCATGGGCTCCAGCAGTGTCGGGATAAGGCCACAATCAGGATCGAGGAACAACAACTTATGTTCCGTTTGATTAGCCTCCAACGTGATGGCATGAGCATCGATTTCTCAAACTTCCGGTGATGCTTGCACCCCCCCCTTCACGTCGTTCTTCCCTCATGTTATCTCCTTGCCCGCCCATCTCCTCCCTCCAGCTTTTTCCCCGCCTTGCTTGGATTTCTAGCATTTACAAATTTTCTCTTCTTTGTAAAATTATGAGCCAGTTAGCCGAACCTCGGTGATTGCAATGTGTTGGACTCTATTATTAAGGTTAAAGTTTCGAGATATTTGGAGCCTAATGATAAAATAAGCCAAAGTCAGTGTAGTTTCTATGAAGGGAAAGGAGAGGCAGTGGAAATCATTTACTTGGATTTTCAGAAGACGTTTGATATGTTAATTGGAGAGACATATGTTTCCTGACAGGGTCCTGGCATACTGGGAGACCCCCCACATAACCCTGACAGGGTCCTGACACCCGGTGAGACTCCACATACACCTGGCAGTCTCCTAAAACACCTTCAGACCCCACACATCGCTGCCAGGTACCCGACACACCGTGAGACCCCACAAACCCCTGACAGTGTCCTGAAGCACTGTGACCCCACACACCTTTGGCAGGTTTCTGACACACTGGGTGACCCCACACAACCCTGGCAGGGTCTTGGCACACTGTGAGACCCCATACAGCCCTGTCAGTGTGCTCACACATTGTTGGACTCCACACACACCTGACAGGGTCCTGACACACTGTGAGACCACACACACCCCTGACAGGGTCCTGGCACACTGTGAGACCGCACACACCCCTGACAGGGTCCTGGCACACTGTGAGACCCAACACATCCCTGGCAGGGTCCGGACACATTGTGAAACCCCACACACAATTGGCAGATTCCAGATATACCGTGAGATCCCACACACCCAGGACAGGATTCGATTCCACGTTGAGATCCCACAGATCCCTGTCAGGGTCCTGACACACTGTCAGAACCATATCTTATCAGGGGGCTTAAAGTAAAGAAGACCTTAAAAGGCAACTAGGGCCGCGTAAAAACCAAGGAAACACAATATAAGGTATCAAAAGTGAGTGGGAAGTTGGTTGATTGGGAAGCTTTTAAAATCTAACAAAATGCAACAACGAAACTTTAAGAAGGGAGGAAGGCAAACGAGATGAAATTATAGGCCAGTTAGTCTAAGTTCAGTGCAAAAGTATTGGAGTCTATTATTAAGGATGTTTCGTGGTATTTGGAAACTAATGACAAAATATGTCAAAGTCAGCATGTTTTCTGTGAAGGGAAATCATGTCTGACAAATCTGCTCGAGTTTTCTGAGAAAGTACAAAGCAGTGTGGACAAAGGAGATGTAGCAGATGTCATTTACATGGATTTTCAAAATGAGTTTGGATGTTTCCATACATCAGGCTGCTTAACTCCAATGGCATTACAGGAAAGTTACTGGCAGGGTTAGCGGAATGACCAGCAGCCAAGAGGCAGGGAGTGGGAATAAAAATAAGCTTTTTCTGTTTGGCTGTCGGTGACTGGTGATTTTCCTCAGGGATTAGTATTGGGACCACTACTTTTCACATTGTTCGTCAATGATTTAGATAATGGAACTGATGGCTTTGAGGCAAAGTTTACGGATGATACAAAGATAGGTGGAGGGATCGGTAGTGGTGAGGAAGCAATGCGATTGCAGTAGGTCATAGACAAATTAGAAGAATGAGCATAAAGTGGCAGATGGAATACAGTGCTGGGAAATATACTGTATGATAAAGTATTTTGGTAAAAAGGAATAATAAGAGTTAAATGTTTAATGTGGCAAGGTTCTGGGCCGATGGGTCTATTCCTGTGCTGTTCTGTGTTCTATTCTGGTCCTATGACAGCTGAAATCCTGAACCACCTGCTAGTGAAATTCCTCGGTCTCTGCTCTCTTCTTCAGCACCAGACCTGTAATCGACATGGTTTTCAAACGTGTATTTAAAGTCACAGACCAGTAGCACCTCCCCTTCCTGCACTTTCCACAGACCTTGTCTGACCTGTACTCACATCCACACTCCAGTCCTTGTACAGCTGTGCTGCAGAGGGCAGGCCAACATGCTGCATAAATGTGGCGGACTGGGAGGCTCAACAACGGGTAGTCAAAACAGCCCAACGCATCACCGGGACACCCAGCCTACCTTCCATCAGGGACGTATATACAGAAAGGCTCCGGAAAAGGGCCAAGAGCCTCAGGAAGGATCCCACCTATCCTGTCTATGGGCTGTTTGCCCCTCTCCCATGAGGGAGGAAGGATCCCACCTATCCTGCCTATGGGCTGTTTGCCCCTCTCCCATGAGGGAGGAAGGATCCCACCTATCCTGCCTATGGGCTGTTTGTCCCTCTCCCATGAGGGAGGAAGGATTCCATCTATCCTGTCTATGGGCTGTTTGTCCCTCTCCCATGAGGGAGGAAGGATCCCACCTATCCTGTCTATGGGCTGTTTGCCCCTCTCCCATGAGGGAGAAGGGTCCCATCTATCCTGCCTGTGGGCTGTTTGCCCCTCTCCCATGAGGGAGGAAGGATCCCACCTATCCTGCCTATGGGCTGTTTGCCCCTCTCCCATGAGGGAGGAAGGGTCCCATCTATCCTGCCTGTGGGCTGTTTGCCCCTCTCCCATGAGGGAGGAAGGATCCCACCTATCCTGCCAATGGGCTGTTTGCCCCTCTCCCATGAGGGAGGAAGGATCCCACCTATCCTGTCTATGGGCTGTTTGCCCCTCTCCCATGAGGGAGGAAGGATCCCACCTATCCTGCCTATGGGCTGTTTGCCCCTCTCCCATGAGGGAGGAAGGATCCCACCTATCCTGCCTATGGGCTGTTTGCCCCTCTCCCATGAGGGAGGAAGGATCCCACCTATCCTGTCTATGGGCTGTTTGCCCCTCTCCCATGAGGGAGGAAGGATCCCACCTATCCTATGGGCTGTTTGCCCCTCTCCCATGAGGGAGGAAGGATCCCACCTATCCTGTCTATGGGCTGTTTGTCCCTCTCCCATGAGGGTGGAAGGATCCCACCTATCCTGCCTATGGGCTGTTTGCCCCTCTCCCATGAGGGAGGAAGGATCCCACCTATCCTGCCTATGGGCTGTTTGCCCCTCTCCCATGAGGGAGGAAGGATCCCACCTATCCTGTCTATGGGCTGTTTGCCCCTCTCCCATGAGGGAGGGATCCCATCTATCCTGCCTGTGGGCTGTTTGTCCCTCTCCCATGAGGGAGGAAGGATCCCACCTATCCTGTCTATGGGCTGTTTGCCCCTCTCCCATGAGGGAGGAAGGATCCCACCTATCCTGTCTATGGGCTGTTTGCCCCTCTCCCATGAGGGAAGAAGGATACCACCTATCCTGCCTATGGGCTGTTTGCCCCTCTCCCATGAGGGAGGAAGGATCCAACCTATCCTGCCTATGGGCTGTTTGCCCCTCTCCCATGAGGGAGGAAGGATCCCACCTATCCTGTCTATGGGCTGTTTGTCCCTCTCCCATGAGGGAGGAAGGATCCCACCTATCCTGTCTATGGGCTGTTTGCCCCTCTCCCATGAGGGAGGAAGGATCCCACCTATCCTGCCTATGGGCTGTTTGCCCCTCTCCCATGAGGGAGGAAGGATCCCATCTATCCTGCCTGTGGGCTGTTTGTCCCTCTCTCATGAGGGAGGAAGGATCCCACCTATCCTGTCTGTGGGCTGTTTACCCCTCTCCCATGAGGGAGGAAGGATCCCACCTATCCTGCCTATGGGCTGTTTGCCCCTCTCCCATGAGGGTGGAAGGATCCCACCTATCCTGTCTATGGGCTGTTTACCCCTCTCCCATGAGGGAGGAAGGATGCCACCTATCCTGCCTATGGGCTGTTTACCCCTCTCCCATGAGGGAGGAAGGATGCCACCTATCCTGCCTATGGGCTGTTTGCCCCTCTCCCATGAGGGAGGAAGCGACGTAGCATCCGCAGCAGGACCACCAGACTCAAAATCAGTTACTTTCCTCAAGCAGTAAGACCCATCAACACCACCAATGACTAAGCCACCCCTCCACAACTAACACCCCCACCCCACCACCAGCACGCTTTGAAAATTTACAGTCAGGACCACCTGAGGTCAGAGTGACTCCTGTATCGTATGTATTTATATTTATTGTGCTTTCCATTGCATACCTTATCTGAGTTTTCTGTGTTACATAAGATCCGGAATAACAAGTATTCCCTTTTCCTTTCCGCGTGTATCCTCAATCTTGAATCTGTTGAGTATTTACAACACAGACTCTTTAAGAGACACGAGACTGCAGATCTGCCGTCTCAGACCATTTTCTGGAGGGACTCAGTGAGCTGAGCAGCATCTGAATGATGGAAGGTGTGAATTAACTGCATTTTGTGTCTCAATCTCCTGAACAAAGTATTGACATTTCCTCTCCCAACCACCCATCCACAGTGCACGTGCTGATCAGCAAAGCTACTTCTTTGCATTTTGAATCAATGACGGTGGGAGGGACGGTGGAGCTGTGATTCCCCGACCTGTTCCTGTGACAGAATGCCCACTACCCTCTTCTCTATCTCCATACGTCACATCAACACTGGGGATGAAAAGTTTCTTCCACAGGAACAGTGATATATGTGGCTGTAGCGAGAGGGAGCCAGTAAACTCACCTTCACAGGACAGTTAATAGTGAAATGTGATGATCTGATGTTTATCTAGACCAGGCCTCTCTGTCCAGTCAAGGCTCTGATAATCAAACTTACTTTACTCTACGAAAATCCTTTGACTATTTCAATTAATGCAATAGCTTTGAGTTATTGTGTTTAAATACAGAGATCTGCTTTGAGGCATCCAACATTTTGTCCACTGTCTGTTTCCATTGAAGATGTTCAACAGAAACACAAGGAGACTCTGCAGGAACAAACTGAAACACTGAAAGCGAACACGATCCTGATGAGGGAGAAGGTGAAGGTTTTCCAGCTGGTTGATCGATACGCTGAGCTCACGGTCATTTCTACTGTTCGAGATCGGATACTGGTGGAACATGAGCTGCTGGCAAGAGGCAGAGACCAAGACGAGTGGAGAGTAAAACATCTCCGCAGAGAGCTGAAAGAAATCCGGACAGATCAGTTGTTCCAGAGCAGCTTTTCCCTGAGTAAATACAAATCTGGAAGTTCAGCAGCAGTCTCCGGAGTCGCGGGAATTGGGAAAACAACAATGATACAAAAGATTGTTTATGACTGGGCGACGGGAAAAATATACCAACAATTCCAGTTTGTCTTCAGTTTCAAATTCTGGGATTTAAACTCCATTAACTGCAGAATAAACCTGAGGGAACTGATTCTGGATAAATATCCTTACTTTGGTGATTTACTGAGAGAGGTCTGGAAGAACCCAGAGGGATTGCTGTTTATATTCGATGGTTTGGATGAATTCAAGCACAAAATCGATTTTGCTGACAGTCGGAGAGATACAGAACCCAAGCACCAGTGTCCAGATCCCGAGTGGTGGTGTGAAGTGTCTGACATCGTGTACAGTTTAATCCAGGGCAAGCTGCTCCCAGGGTGTTCAGTGCTGGTGACCACCCGCCCCACTGCGTTACATTTATTGGAAAAGGCAAAGATCAGTGCTTGGGCTGAAATCATGGGATTTTCAGGTGAGGAACGGAAGGAATATTTCATAAGGTATTTTGAAGATCAGACGGTCGCAGCAGCTGTTTGCAAACACGTGGAAGAGAACGAGATCCTGTACACCATGAGCTACAACCCCTCCTACTGCTGGATCCTCGCTCTGGCACTGGGCCCCTTCTTCACACAAAGAGTCAGGGACCCACAGCGAGTTCCCAAGACCATCACCCAGCTGTACTCTTACTGTATTTACAGCATCCTGAAAAACCACGGCCGTGAGATTGAGAACCCCCGTGATGTGTTACTCAGGGTTGGTCAGATGGCCTTCAGAGGGGTGTCCGAGAAGAAGATTGTGTTTACAGATGGAGATTTGATCAACTACAATCTGCAGCCTTCCCAGTTCCTGTCCGGGTTCCTGATGGAGCTTTTGGAGAGAGAGGATTCTGCCCGGTGTGTGGTGTACACATTCCCACACCTCACCATCCAAGAGTTTGTAGCTGCAGTCGCACAATTCCTGAATCTACATCCCGGGGATATCCTGAAATTCCTCACTAAACCCCCAACATGACAGATGGACGATTTGAGGTATTTCTCCGTTTTGTTGCTGGTCTCTCCTCCCCAATGACAACTCGGGGCCTGGAGGAGTTTCTGGGTCCATTTCCTAATGAAACAACCTGCCGGGTGATTGACTGGGTGAAAGAGGAGATGAAATGTCAGAGTGGAAACACATGGAGTGAAGCTGGTAAAAGGAGCCTCCTGAACACATTGCACTACGTGTTTGAGTCTCAGAATCGTGGACTGGCTCAGGCCGCACTGGGATCTGTGGAAACACTTTCATTCAATGGGATGACACTGACCCCGATTGACTGCGCGGTCCTGTCTCATGTCATCGGACTCTGTGATACAATAAAATCCCTCCAAATGCAGGTTTGCAACATTCAATGTGAAGGGATCCAGCGGCTGGGACCCGGGCTGCACAAGTGCTTGGATTTGAGGTAACTTGATTTTTCTCACACTCTGAACTTATTCCATTGTCTTCATTCAATGCTAAGTAATTTGGATAAAACTTCATCTGATCAGTGAACAACGGCCATTGGTTTAATGGCAGTAAATCACAGGAATGGCCGTGTTTCTCACTGCCTGTGACACGTCCATTGACAATGTTCCTTCTCACTGTTACTGACACCCAGACTGACACTGACTGCAGCAGGTGGGTCAGAGATTCACACCCCCTTCCCGGTGAGGGAGAAGAGACCGTCAGCAGACTGTCCCAGTGAAAAGGAAATAAATACCATTGTGAGATTGTCCTCCCCTGCCCTTCCCCGTGTGTGAATATCACCATCAGTCAACTTGTGTGACAGTGCTCACTACAAGATACCCAAACCCCATAGGCACATGTCCTGTCTCGTTATAATCCTAGGTTCATAACACCTATACCGTACAATCTATCTTTTAGGATCGGCTTCTTCCCTCCGATCCTCCTGTGGGACATCTCTTCCTCAACCACCTTCCTTAACCTCTTCCTCCTGTGGATGACTCTTCTCCATCCCACTTCCTCCCGTGGGATCTCTCCTCTCAGTCCCAGTTTCTCCTGGGTGATCTCTCTTCTCCATCCCCTTCCTCCTGTGGGATCTCTTCCACATTTCCTTCTCCAGAGGGATCTCTCTTCCTCTTCCACCTGTGGGATCTTTCTTCCCCATGCCCCTTCCTCCTGTCGGATCAAAATTGCCCACACCCCTCCCTCCTGTCGGAACTCTCGTCCCCGCACCGCTTTCCTCCCGTGGGATTTCAATTCCACAACCCCCTTACCACTATGGATCACTCTTCCCCATTCCCCTTCCAACTGTGGGATCTCTCTTCCCCATTTCCTTTCATCCTAGGGGAACTCTCTTCCTCATTCCCTTCCTCATGTGGGATTTAACGTCCCCATTCTACTTCTTCCTGTGGGATATCTCTTCCACAGCTCCATTCCTTCTGGGGAATCTCTCTTACCCATCCCCTTCCTCCTGTGGGAACTCTCTTCCCCATCAGCCTTCCTGCTGCGGAATCTATCATCCCCAACCCCCTTCCTCCTGTGGGATCTCTCATCCCCATCCCCCTTCCTCCAGTGGGATCCCATTTCCCCATTCCCCTTCCTCCTGTGGGATCTCGCCTCTCCTTCACCCTTCATCTTGTACGATTTCTCTTACTCATCCCCTGCCTCCCGTGCGATCTGTATTCTCCATCTCCTTCCTCCAGTGGGATCTCTCATCCCCATCCCCATTCTTCCTGTGGGATATCTCTTCCACAGCTCCATTCCTCCTGTGGTGTCTCTCTTCCACATCCCTCTTCCTCCTATGAGATCTCTCTTCCCCATCCCCCTTCCTACTGTGGGATATCTCTTCCCCATCCCCTTTCCTCCTGTGGGACCTCTCATCCCCATCCCCATTCTTCCTGTGGGATATCTCTTTCCCAGCTCCATTCCATTCCGCCTATTGGATCACTCTTCCCCATCCCGTTCCTCCTGTGGGATCTCCCCTACCCTTCCGAGTTCCTCCTGTACGATCTCCCTTCCAGATCCGCCTTCCACCTGTGGGATCTCTGTTCCCCATCCCCCTTCCTCCTGTGGGATACCTCTTCCGCAGCTCATTCCTCCTATGGGCTCTCTCTTCCCCATCCCCCTTGCTCTTGTGGAATCTCTCTTACCCATCCCCTTCCTCCTGTGGGATCTCTCTTCCCTATCCTCTTCCTCCTGTGGGATCAAAATTGCCAACACACCTCCCTACTTTCGGAACTGTCGTTCCCGTCTCCCTTCATCCCGTGGGATCTCTCTTCCGCAACCCATCCTTCCTTCCATTCCTCACTTCTCCAAACCGCTTCCCCCTGTGGGATCTCTCTTCACCATCCCTCTTTTTTGTGTGGAATCTCTCTTCCATAACGCACAGCCTCCTGTGGGATCTCTCTTTCACATTTCTCTTCATTCTAGGGGAACTCTTTTCCACATTCCCTTCCTCCTGTAGGATTTAACTTACCCATTCCACTTCTTCCTGTGGAATCACTCTATTCCTTATGTGGGATCTCTTCCAAATTCCCTTCCTCCTGTACGATCTCTCTTCCGCATCCCCTGCCTCCTGTGGGATCTGTATTCCCCATCGCCTTCCTCCAGTGGGATATCTCATTCCCAGCTCCATTCCTCCTGTGGGATATCTCATTCCCAGCTCCTTTCCTCCTGTGAGATATCTCATTCCCAGCTCCATTCCTCCTGTGTGATCTCTCTTCCGCATTTCTCTTCCTCTTGTGGGATCTCTCTTCCCTATCCTTTATCGTTCTGTGGGACCTCGGTTCCCCATCCGCCTTCCTCCTGTGGGATATCCCATCCTTCATTCTGTGTGATCACTCTTCTCCAATCCCCTTTTCCCAGTGGGATCACTCTTCCTCTGCCCTCTTCTTCCTGTGGGATTAAAATTGCCCACGGCCCTCCCTACTTTGGAAACTCTCGTTCCCGTCCCCCTTCATCCCGTTGTATCTCTCTTCCGCATCTCATCCATCCTTCTGTACGATTTCTCTTCTCCCAACACCTTCCCCCTGTGGGATCTCTCTTGACCATCCCCTTTCCTCTTTTGGAATTTTCTTTCCCCATCCCCTACCTGGTATGGGATCTTTCTTCCCCATCCCCCTTCCTTCTGTGGGATCTTTTCTCTATCCCCTTCCTCCTGTGGGATCTCTCATCACCATCCCCCATCCTCCTCTGAGAACTTTCTTCCATATCGCCTTCATCCTGTGGGATTTCTGTTCCCCATTCCACTTCCTCCTGTGGGATCTCTCTTCCTCAGCTCTATTCCTCCTGTGGGATCTCTTCCAAATCCACTTTATGCTGTGGGATCTCTCCTCCCCTTCCCCCTTCCACCTATACGACCTCCCTTCCACATCCGCCTTCCTCCTGTCTGATCTGTGTTCCCCATCTCCTTCCTACTGTGGGCTATCTTATCCCCAGCTCTATTCCACCGGTGTGTTCTCTCTTCCCCATTTCTCAGCCACCTGTGGGATGTCTCTTCCCCATCTCCCTTCTTCCTGTGGAAACTCTCTGTTCCATCATCCTTCCACCTGTGGGATCAAAATTGCCTCCCCTCCTCTCGGATCTCTCTTCCCCATCCCCTTCCTCCTGTGGGATCTCTCTGCCCCATTTCCTTTCCTCATGTGAGATCTCTGTTCCCCATCCCCTTTCGTCGTTTGGAATCTTCTCCATTCCCTTCCTGGTGTGGGATCTTTCTTCGCCATCCCCCTTCCTTCTGTGGGACCTCTTCCCTTTCCCCTTCCGCCTTTGGGAACTCTCTTCCACATCCACTTCCTCCTGTGGATTTATCTTCCCCATTCCACTTCCTCCTGTGGGATCGTTCTTACTTAGCTCTATTCCTTCTGTGGGATCTCTCCTCCCCTTTCCCCTCCTCCTGTACGATTTACCTCCACATTTGCCTTTCTCCTGTGCCATCGGTGTTCCCCATCTCGTTCATCCTGTGGGATCTCTCTTCCCCATTCGCCTACCTCCAGTGGGATTTCTCTTACCCAACCCCCATCCTGTGGGATCTCTCTTCCCCATCCCCCTTCCTCCTGTAGGATCTCTTCCCCATCCCCATTCCTCCTGTACGATCTCTTTTTCCCATCCCCCTTTCTCCTGTGGGATATCTCTTACTCATCTCCACTCCTCCTGTGGGATCGTTCGTTCCCCATCCCCCTGCCTCCTGTGGGATCTCTATTCCTCATCCCCCTTCATCATGTGGGATCTCTCGTTCCTACCCCCTTCCTCAGGTAGGATCACGCATCCCCATCTCCATTTCTCCTGTGGGATATCACTTTCCCAACCCCCTTCCTCCTGTGGTATCTCTCTTCCCCATCCCCCTTCCTCCTGTGGTATCTCTCTCCCCATCCCCCTTCCTCCTGTCTGATCTCTATTCACCATCCCCGCTCCTCCTGTGGGATCTCTCTTTCCTATCACCTTCCTACTGTGGGATCTCTCTTCCCCATCCCCCTTCCTCCAGTTGGATCTCTCTTCCCCATCCCCATTCCTCCTGTGGTATCTCTGTTCGCCATCCCCCTTCCTCCTGTGGGATCTCTCTTCCTCATGTCCCTTCCTGCTGTGGGATCTCTCTTCCCCATCCCATCCTTCGGGTCTTTCTCCATCCTTCATCACTGCCTCTCCCGACCATTTCACGTCAGGAACACCTTTCTAACCATCGGGGAAAGAGACGGAATATGTGGAGTTTACAGGGTCACACCGACAGACTAAATTACTGACATTCGGTGAATAGCCTGGCGCATGTAAGCGAGGGACATTGACAGTGATGGCAAATCCAATCAGTGATTTACTGAATGTTGTAATGTTTCTTTAAATATCTGAGAGAGAGAGAGAGAGAGAGAGAGAGAGAGAGAGAGAGAGAGAGAGAGAGAGAGAGAGAGAGAGAGAGAGAGAGAGAGAGAGAGAGATTCCCCCATACCCCCATACCCACGGTTTGAATCACTTTGTTCATCAATCTGTCTGTTTGTGTTTAGACTTGGGGAAAATAATCTGGGGGATTCAGGAGTGAAACTGGTGTCTGAGGCTCTGAGGAACCCGAAGTGTAAAATACAGAAACTTCAGTAAGTACCAGACTGTGGGAGATTGTGTTTACAGTCACTGGGTGTCAGACACTGAACATTAATGTGATCAGTAATTGTGTTCCTGATTAACACTGGGGATTTGTACCGTTTCCTGTCTTCACCCTCACTCTCTGTCATCTCCAGGCTGAGGGATGTCGGTCTCACAGATTCTGGTGCAGAACATCTCGTCTCCGCTCTCAGTAAAAACCCATCACTGACAGAGCTGAACCTGAGCTTCAACTCGCTGACTGACCGATCTGTCCCCGCTCTCCGCCGCCTCATACTGACCCTCCCGAGTCTGGAGCGGATCGAGTGAGTGTTTGTGTTAATGTTCAATGTGATAAAATATCAGCCGATCTGCGGGTTTTCTGGTGATATTTGTCTGTGAGTGTTTTTGAAACATTAACCCCGGTCCCCTGTTACTGACACTGTTGTGTAATCTGTTTATTTCATCTTTATTCTCCCATCTGTTTCAGACTGGCGGGGAATCAGTTCAGTGAGACCGGGGAGAAGGAACTGAGATCTCTGCAGGAACCCAGACCCGGACTGACAGTGACCGTGTGAACATCTGAATGTGTGAACATCCCCGCCCGGCGGGATAGGGGCATTTTGGCCAATTCCCCGTCCTCCCATTCCCTTTCATTGCCGAACGCCTGCTTTAATTGCCAACGGTTTTAATGGAATGGCGCCAGTCTCGCTCGGAGTGACGTATTTCCGTCTGTTCTCCAGCGACGCAGCTTCCGCGGATGTGCATTTTGAAACTCCTTCACGTGAGACCTACGGGAACTACACAGCCAGGAAGAGCCCGGGGGCCGGGGCTCAGTCTGGGATACCGGTGTCCCGGGGTGGGATTTTCCCGGGGGAGAATCCTTTTGCTCCCTTTGCTGAGGACGGTGCATTCGGCAGCCTGGCCGATATAATGATGTTAAATTAACAAAAATCTCGGCAGTGACCCTGGATCTGCAGCGATCCTGGACACGGCCCTGAAGTCTGATTTTATAATCATCGGTTCCCCGATGCAGAGTGACGGTGAGAAACGGGACTGATTATTCAACCGGTCACTCGTTGTCGCCGGTCAGTTAATTGTGTGTGACTGTGAGTGAGTCGGGAGCAGCTTATTTATTCCCGCACGTCAGCAGCTCGCACATTGTTTAATTTACATTTGTCATGATGAAATCAATAAACCGCTGTAACTTCCTGTCCTGGTGCCGGCCTCGAGTTTTATTTGAGGTTTCGGCTGCCCCCCGCAGCCTCTGCACTGCAACAGTGGGTCGGAGCTCCTCACACTGACACAGTAGCGTCTCAGCTCCAGGCTGAGGGAGGTCGGATGCCCAGGATCTCATCTCCACCAAAGCCCCTTCCTGGCTAACTGACACCCTCCTGCCACCCGCAAACAGTTAAAATAGACTGTTATCAGACGTGATTCCACTGAAGTCCGGACTACGAGAGGAATGGGGGATGAAATAACGGCATTAAGTACGGTATTCACACCCTCTACACCGTCCCATCGCACAAACTCCGGGTCAGACACAGAGTGAAGCTCCCTCCAAACCGTCCCAACAAACTCTACCGGGAACAGACAGAGTGATTCTCCCCCCATTCCGTCCCGAAACACACTCCTGGGGTCAGACACAGAGTGCAGCTCCCTCTGCATCGTCGCATCACACACTCCCGTGGTCAGACACAGAGTGTAGATCCCTTCGCACAGTCCCATCACACAATCCCTGGGTCAGACACCCCTTCCCATTCATTCCCACCGTCCGTACTCCCAATAGACACAACCCCTTCCCATTCACTGCACCAATCTGCATTACTAACGGGACGCACTCCTACCCTTTCACTCTCATCGTCCAACCTTCCAATGGACCCCAGCCCTTCCTGTTCACTCCAACACCCCTTCCCGTTCACTACCACCATCTGCCTCCCGATGGGACTCCTTCCAGTTCATTTCCAACGGATCTGTCAACCTGGAAATTGGCGTGCACGCCCGAATTCCGTGTCTGAAACAACTCAGGGCTTCATTTAGGGAATTTGACCAGGACGCCGATGGTTTATTAGTTACACGGACAGTCGAGGGTGGTGTGGATGTTGACGGCTTTGTAACACTGACGATGCTCATCTCCTGGCGGAGACGGTGGATACGATCGGACGGAAGGACCTTCGACACGCCTTCCTAAAGATGGCGGGGGTGGGGCGCGTGTGAGAGAGGTTTATATTTTCCGTGTCCCCACGCCGGGAGATTCATTGCGCCCGGTTCCCGGTGTCCACAGAGCACACCGGAAGTTATACAGGGCACGGTTCCCGGTCTCCATATCCCAAACTAGTAATTTTGCCAGGCACGGTTCCCGATCTCTGTCTCCACACCGAGAGTTTCACCGCGCACGGTGTCGGGTCGCTGTATCGACACCGGGAATATTACCGCACACGTTACCTGGTGTCTGTATCCTCCTCTCTCCACGACACTCGGAGTGATGACGCACAGGATCCGGAGATGAGGATGTCGGATCGGTCTCTATTGTTTGCGATATATTTATTATTTGTGATAAACAGTCTGCGCAATCGAGTGGAGGGTGGTCGAGAGTGTCTGTCCTGCGAGGGGCTCCTGATTGAAAATGGTGAATAGGGAGGGAACGACAGAAGGATTTAGAATGGTCACTAGGGAGGGAGTGAAAGGTTGACTGAAAATGGTCTCCGGGGAGAAAGTGATGGGCTGAGTGACAATGGGCGCCAGGGAGGGGGCGATGGGCGGAATTAAGATGGCCGTGTTCACCTTGTTTCTCATGGCCGACAGGGAGGGAGTGATACACTGACAAGAGAGTGGGAGTGACAGGCAGAGTTAAAATGACCGACAGGGTGGGTGACAAAATGGCAGCCAACCAGCATACGATGCAGAGCATCGAGGTGGCGTGGAGAGGAGAGCGAGGGGAGGGAGGGAAGGGGTTTGCGAGTGATGAGATGGGAAGGAGGATGACACGATGGTCAATGTGAGGGAGTGACACACTTCGTGGTGGGGGAAGTGGGAGGGAGGGTCTCAGCCTGTCACATAATGGCTGTCGGCAGAAGGTTAAATGGAGAGTTGGGAGAGCGAGGAGAGACGGAAAGGAGAGGAGGGATGAGGAGTTGAGATTGGACAAACAGGGAGGGAATTGAGTGAAAAGTGAGGAAAAGGGTTTGCCCCATTCTATGATGCGGGGAGAGAGGTTGTCAATGGTAACCATCACAAAATGGCCGCCAGACAGGGTGAGATGGGCGGTGATAGAGGGGAGTGCGAGGGGACAGAGAGTGGAGTGTTTCAGGAGTGACGGGAGCCGAGGGTTGGTGGAGAGGGCGACTCGTAACAAGCGAGCTGGAAACAGGGGGTTCCCAGTGGGGAGGAATGTGGTTAGCACCTTTGCCCTCCTTCCCCACTCCGTCTCCAAAATCCCGCCTTGATTTTTCTTCAGACTTTCCTTTCAGACTGTCCCGTAGAGTAGGGGGACGTGTGGTTACAGGGGCCCGCCAAAGCCAGGAGTGGGCGCCGGCTTGCCGGAGACGGAGGCGAGGTCTGGCTGGGCGGGCTGGATGGTGTGGATCACCACCATTTTCTGTAGGGTGGGGAAGCGGAAGGGGTCAGATTGAGGAAGGGAGGGGAGAAAGAGAAGAGGAGGAGATGAGACTCACTACCCACTCCCTCAGCCTCTCTCTTCCTCAGTCCACTCTCTCTCTCCCTGTCCCCTCCTCTCTCCATCTCTTCCCCCACCTCTCTCTCTCTCCACCCTATCTGTCCACCCCTCTTCCCACCCTTTTATTACTTTTCTGCCCCCATCTCTCTGTACCCCTCCCGCTCTCTTGCTCCCTCCCCACGCTGTTCACCTCCCCCATCTCTTGTACCCATGCCCCATCCCTCGCCTCCCCCCCCCCCCCCCGTGCACAGGAAGATCCCACTCACCACCGGAGGCTGTGCGGCGCAGCACTCGAGGTCCCTGCAGTTGGCGATGGCCGTGAGGACGGACATCACCAGCGAGTCCAGGCAACTGACCAGCAATATCACCGTGATCCCACTGACAAACCTCTCCGAGATTCGGTGTTTGGCGTAGGGACAGAGTGGAGGGAGTATGGGAGGGGGAAGAGAGCCAGACGGAAAGAGAGGAGTGGATAGGGGGAGAGAGAGAGAAATGGGGTGAGAGTGAGAGGTGATAGGCAGAGGGGAGAGAGAGGTGGGGGGCATGGGTGGAGATTGCCGTGGAAGCGAGAGGGGTGAGGGAGAGAGAGAGGCAGAAGAGAGGGAGAGAGGGTAGAGTTGGAAGTGAGAGTATGGGGTAGGCGGAGGTGGGAGACCCAGACGGGGAGGAAGCGAAGGGGGGCAATGGGTGAGGAAGAGAGGGGGTGGGTGGGAGAGAGATTGGGGTAGAGAAAGTGGTGAAAGAAGAGAGGTGGCAGAGGACAGTTGATAGAGGGAGAGACATGAGAGTCAGATGGGGGAGAGAGAGGTGAGAGTGATGGGAGTGAGAGAGTGGTGAAGACAGAGGGTAGAGAGAGTGGTGAGAGAGGGGAGAGAAACGTGAGAGGCAGGAGATGAGAGAGGTCGGACAAGGAGGAGAAAGGCGGAGAGGGTCGAGAGACGGCGGGAGGGTGACAGACGAAGAAGGGTGAGAGACGGAGAGGGTGAAAGACGGAGAAGGGTGACAGGCATGAACGAGGGAGAGGGGAGAGAGAGGTGAGAGATGGAGAGGGGGAAAAGGAGGTAAAAAACAAAGGTGAGCAGAGGGGAGGTAGAGTGTGGGACAGACGGGAGAGAGTGTGAGAGAGAAGAAGGGGGAGTTCCGAGGGAGGGAATGAGAGAGGAATAGATGGCCGGTAAGACAGAGGAGGGAGAGCTTTTGGGGAATGGGGTTGAAAGATGTGGGTAGTATCGTTGGAGAGGGAAGGAGAGCGTTGGGTGGGGAGAAAGGGGGAGTGTAGGAGACGGAGATGTGTTTTGGGGGGGGGAGTGGAGAGAAATCTGCGTTAACTCTTGACTCAATACTTTATCTTTCGATTCACGGAATGCACCAAGTTTTGGTTTATGGTTCCCTGAAAGTGAGTTCACAGGCAGACAGGGCGGTAAAGGCGGCGTTTGGCTTGCCCGCGATCGTCGGACCGGAGGTCACGAGGATTTACAACGATGTTGCCGGGATTCGAGGGATTGAGTTACGGAGAGACGTCGGGCAGGTTGGGACTTTATTCCCTGGAGCGTAAGGGTGAACTCACAGAGATGTTAAAACCAACTAATTATAGCATATAGTTGCAGCAGTGCAAACCAATACCGTAATTACATAATAGGTGACCCGAAGGGAAAATTTTTCACCCAGAGGGTGGTCCGTCTGTGGAAGGAGCTGGCAGAGGAAGTGGTCGAGGCAGGTACATTAACGACACTCGGACAGGGACACGGATAGGAAAGGTTTAGAGGGATACGGTGGTCCGTCTGTGGAAGGAGCTGCCGGAGGAAGTGGTCGAGGCAGGTATATTAACGACACTCGGACAGGGACACGGATAGGAAAGGTTTCGTGGGATACGGGTGGTCCGTCTGTGGAGCGAGCTGCCGGAGGAAGTGGTCGAGGCAGGTACATTAACGACACTCGGACAGGGACACGGATAGGAAAGGTTTAGAGGGATACGGGTGGTCCGTCTGTGGAAGGAGCTGCCGGAGGAAGTGGTCGAGGCAGGTACATTAACGACACTCGGACAGGGACACGGATAGGAAAGGTTTAAAGGGATACGGGTGGTCCGTCTACGGAACGAGCTGCCAGGGGAAGTTGTCGAAGGAAGGAGGGGGAGGAGAGGAGAGAGGGGACGCTACAACAGAGGGGAGCAAGGAAGTGCCGCGGGAGCGGGGGAAAGCCGAGTAGAGATCTCCGTGGGTGGGGGTGGGGGTGGGATGAGGGCTGGCTTGCTACCGTGTGTGTGGGAGGGTCGGGCGAAACACTCACCATCCGGCATCCGGTGGCGCAGTACCCGATGCAGGGGAAGATGCGGACGTTCAGCGAGTACAGGATGTCGGCGGAAGTGCAGACCAGAGCGCAGATCACATTCACAAACAGGCAGGCGATAGTGTGTCGTAGAGAAAGGAAGAGAGTGAGGAAGGACAGAGAAAGATAAATTGAGATGAGACAGAGAGAAGCGAGGGGGCAGAGAGATAAAGTAGAAAGGGAGGGAAAGAGAGAGAGGGGCGAGGCAAAGAGCGAGAGAGATGCGTTTGAAAGGGACTGTGGAAATGAGAGCGAGGGGAGACCAACTGGATATGGAAAGCAGCGACAGAGGCGGGGAGAGAGGGAGTGTGTGTATAAAGGGTGTGGGAGGAGGAACGGAGAGAGAGTGGGAGAGGAATTGAAAAGGAAGGAGAGACAGAAGGGAAGGATAGAGAGTTGGTGAGAGACAGAGAAGGATGCAGAAAGAGAGGGGGAGAGAGATAAGAGACAGAGGGGGGATGGAGAGAGAGGGGGAGAGAGAGAGAGAGACTGGAAAGGGAGAGCGGCGAGAGAGAGCCAGAAAGTCGAAAGGAAGAGGAGATAGGAACAGGGAGGGAGAGAGAAATTGGATGTGAGGTGGGGGGAGAAAGGTGAAAATGGAGAAGGGTGACAGAGTGTGAAGGGAGGGAGGAAAGATAGAGAGGGATAAAGCCAGAGATAGAAGAGAGGGAGAAAGAGGAGGGAGAGAGAGTGGGTGGGATGAAAGGGGGAGGGAGAGATGGAGGAGGTACAGAGGGGGAGAGTGAGGGGAGGCAGAGAGAGGGGGACGAACAGAAAGGGAGGGAGAAAGGGCGAAAGGGAGTTGTAAGGGCAGAGAGTATGAGAGAGAGGTCAAAAGTGGAAGGAGAGAGAGAGGGATGATAGAGAGGGGGAGAACTAGAGGGTGGGAGAAATAGGAGAGATATAATTGTCTGTGTGTGAGAGAGAGAGAGAAACCGGAAATGTAGAGGGAGGAGAATCAGAAAGGTGAGAGACAGTGTCGAGAGAGTGATGGAGAGCAGGAGAAAGTCAAAAGGGAGAGAGTGACGGAAGTGGAATTGGAGGCAGAGAAGGAAGGTGGAAATGAAGAGGGAAGTGAATGAAAGTGTAAACTGAGAGGGAGGAGGGATAGAGAGAGGGGAGCGTGAGATAAGATAAGTGGGAAAATAAGAGAGGAAAGGGAGAGGAGGGTAGACTGAGAAAACGGGAGAGAGAGAAAAAACGTGGAAAGGGATACAGGGGAGAGTGCTGAGAGAGAGAGGGAAATTGAAAGTGGAGAGAGGGGAATGTAACAGAGAGAGGGAAGGAAAAGGGAGGAGGGAAAGAGAGGGGAGGAAGAGAGAGAGGCTGAGAGAGAAAATGGGAAGGGAGAGGGGGGAGACAGAGAGAGAGAGGGAAGAGACAGAGAGGGAGATCATTGAGAGTATGAGCGTGTGAGACAGAGAGAGTTGACAGACAGAGAGAGGTGAGAGACAGAGAGAGAGGTGAGAGTGTTGTTGCGAAAGAGAACTTGCACTCGGACACGGAGGGTGATCGCTTCAGAACGCCTTTTTCTGCAGCATGATATCATGGAGAGCTCAGCCTCCTAAAAACGGAGTTCCGAGATCTGTCTGACAGTGGGTCACGCTCTTACTTATATCCCAAACATACGAGAGAGAAACACATAAATCAGAAGGAGGAACTTCAATGGCAGTTCTGCTGAGTAGCAAAGTTGCAGGATATGTCCCTGAGCGGTTACACATTTACTTCAGTGTTAATTTATCAAAAACAAATAAATCAGATAGGCTAAAAGATTATATCAGGCATGTGATGATTCTTAGAACAACAAATACAAACATAGTTATTTTAATCTGCCTGACTGAAAGGCACATTGTCAGCACCACAGAGTACATTAGCCACAGTACACTTTGATTTTACATTTGAAGATCATTAACCCTTCCTTGCTCAATATAGTGTCAGCTTTGGGTATTTTCTTCCACTGTTCGTTCCTTGTTAATCTTCTAGATTAACATTTCTTACTGGGGTATCTCCTCCTCCTCCTCTTACGGGGGCTCGTAAGCCCTCGGGGAAGGGTCTTTCTCTCTAAGGGTACATCTTTCCTGCCCACCAGTACCCCTTGGCTAGCGGTGGCCCTTATTATTCGAGGCATCGATACATTCAGGACCCTCCCAGGGCCCTCTTTATTAATTGACTGCTGCACTCCCTCAGCACTCCACACACACAACACCCTAGGACTGCCACGATGATTACCCCATGCAGGATCCAGCCTCCCCAGCCCGGAAAACCATCCGCATATTCCATCCCACCAACTTGTTCCTTTAGTAAAGTTTCTCATCCGGCTTCCTAATCTCCTTTACCCACTTCAACTTTTCCCATGCGTGCAGGTTCAAGTTAGTAACGTTTCCGGAGACATCAGGGAAGTACGTACAGAAAGTACAACACTCTTTCTCTATGTGCCCCCCTTTTCTCGGCGAGCAGGAAATCTAGGCCCATCCGATTCTGCAATACCGTCTGCCTGATGGCAATCACTTCAGTAGTAATTCCATATATCTGGAACTGAGTGTCTTCCACAGCGTCGGCGGTATTGCTAGCCAACCCATCTAGCGTGGCCGCTAATTTAGTTATTTCGGTAGCCGTCCGCCCCACCCCATAATTAGGAAACAGTATCATTCCGAATCGTTGTGCCTTGGGTTATGCCTCTCTTTGCTTTATCCCAATGGGGTGTTCCTTGGGGTGATCTATAACGCTCAGATGAGGTACAGGTAGGTTAGATAACAACATCCGCTCCATCCCTTCTGGGAGGTGAGAAGTACTCGTTTAGCCTCTGTCCTTCCATCCTTTTGGGGGTAGGGCTGTTTTCCGGGCAGCCAGGCATAGGCTCGATTCCCACACACCCACTGGGTCCCATTCACGGGACGCAGCCCACCGCGCCTTTCAGAGGTTAAACTGACAACGCGGGTACAAGTACTATTCCCCAGTTGATATGGGACACTGATGATATGATTACAATAACAGGCAGCATCAACCGGTGGAGGAGGAAGCGAGACCGTTAGTTCAGGTCCCAGCAACGTATAATTCCTCGGGAGAGGCCTAAGATGCCATCCCTCAGAACAGCAGGGATAACTGGCCCGAATCTTTCAGGCTGTCCGATGGGGGTGGGGAACGTGGCATCACTGGGGCCCATCAAAGGCAGGAGAAGGCGCGGGCTTGCTGGAGCAGTTGGGGCGAGGTCTGGCAGTGCGGGCTGGTTATCGTGGATCACCACCATTCTCTGCGGGTGGGGGGGGGGGGAGGGATCAGATTCAGGAGAGGGGAGAAAGTAAAAGTGCGGAGAGACGATATGACTAAAACCATCATCGTCTTCCATTACTCACTTCCCTCAGCTTCTCTCTCCCCTCATTTCCCCCTCTCTCCCTCCTCTGTTCCCTTTTCTCTCTCCATCTCTTCCTCCACCTCTCTCCCCCACCCTATCTTCCTCTCTCCAACAGCTCACCGCCTTTTTTTTCCTCCCCCCCCCCCCCCCGGTCCCCTTCACTCTCCCTACACCACCTGCTCTTCTGTACACACCCGTCTCTTCCTACCCTCTTTTATTCTCCAGGCCCCTCAGTCTCTCTGTACCCCCACGCCTCCTCGCCCCGTCTCTATATCCCCGGCCTCATCCCAGATCTCTCCGTCATCCCGGCTGCTCTCTCATCTACGATTTCTCTCCCTCTCCTCCTGGTCTATCTCCCGTCTTGGACTCTCCCTCTCCCTCACTGGCCTTTCTCCCCGTTTCACTCTCCTCCCTCTCCAGTCGATCTCTCTCCGCCCTCCCAGATTCTCCCTCTCCGACAGTCCCTTTCAAAGATAAAAGCAAATTTATTATGAAAGCACATCTATGTCACCGTATTGAGATTCAGTTTTCGAAGCATGGAATGTAGAAAATCTTCAGCACAATACAGGCCCCAAAAGGCTGTGCCAACATCTCATTTTCTTGCAGGGCATACACGATAAAAACAACATAACAGAATAACCATAATACAATCAATGAGATATAAATGCTGATGGTAATTAGGCAGGATTTTCTTCCTCCACTCTCTCCTCAACCCGGCTGTCTGCCTCAGACTCTCAGTCACTCTCCAGACCTCCTACCCCAGAGCTCTTTCTCTCCCGTCTCTCTCTCCTCTCTCTGCCTTATCCTTCTCTTTCCCCCATCACTTCAGCGGTGACGTTTAGTGTAAGAAGTTTGGTGGGGGGTAATGTCTCTCTATTTTCCCTCATTGTCTATTCCCCCCGCCTCCTTTCTCCCTGATGCTGCAGCCTCTTTCTCCTCACCCCAAAGCCCAATACTCTCCGACAGGAAGTGCGAGGAGAGAGAGAGAAGTATATTATCGAGAAAGAGTTAGAGGCGTTGAGGAAAAAAATAAGAGAGGGACAGTGAGACAAATAAATGAGAGAGACAGAAAGAAACAGAAAGCAAACCCGAGGGAGAGAGTGAGAGAATTAAGTCCGAGAGAGCAATGAGTAAAACCGAGAGGGAGAGATAGAGAGAGAGGGAGACAGAGAAATCAGGAGAATGAGCGAGAGAGAGAGAGAGAGAGAGAGAGAGAGAGAGAGAGAGAGAGAGAGAGAGAGATAGAGAGAGAGAGAGAGAGAGGAGAGAGAGAGAAGAGGAGAGAGAGAGAGAGAGAGAGAGAGAGAGAGAGAGAGAGAGATACAGAGAAAGACAGTGAATGTCAGGATCAGTGTCAATCGGAGACGAGATGTGGACGGAACAGCGACGCGTGATAGGCTCCATTCGGAGCAAGCAGAAACTCGCACCGCAGCTCGGGAACAGGAGGAACTGGCGAACGGAGCGAGAACGGGAAACCTCAGTCCCCCTCCCATGGTGCTTGCCTTGGTTACTGTGTGTGGTCAGAGAGAATGGAACTTCCCAATCCCCTGTCTGAGTGTGTGTAGCTCCCTCACCCTCTCCCCCTCCTCTGTCCGCACGCTCCTCCCCCTCCTCCATCCCCCCATCCTCCTCACCCGTCACCATCCTCACACAGCAGTATGTCAGTAAATCTCCAGAAAAGCTCAATACTGACCACCATTATAATAGTCGGAAAGTTATGAGCAATTGAGAGATAAGTGTGCCGGACCTCTGGTTTAATCAGCTTGAGCCGAGAAAAGCAAAATAATACATATTGACTTGAATAACACATAAATCACATAATATCCCGGTCTGAAACCGATCTGGAAATCTTACAAAGGAAAATATGGACTGAAATGAGGAGTTTCAAAAAACACCATGTACACTCGAACCCATTTAGATTAACTCCACCTGGGAAAGAAGATGAACAGAATAAGATATAAATACTTTACAGAACAGTCAGATAAAACTTCTAAGGATATATTTTCATCAACGGAAACGTGATTAACCACTCCAAGGAACATATACTATTCTGATAAAAGTACACGGAACTGAAATTAAATGAAAGCACATGGATGAAAAATGAAGGAAGTATCACGACAGTAGACACTGTTAACCAATGGAAGAGCATGAACTCCAGACCCGGCAACATCTTGTAAATTTCCTCAAAAATGTATCATACTACTTCAGCGTGACGTCCCATCTCCTGTACTTAACTCGTTGATACATGAAGACCAATGTGCCCAAAGCTTTCTTTACCACCCTATCTACCTGTGACGCCGCTTTCAACAGATTATGGACCTGTGTTCCCAGCTCCCTTTGTTCTACCGCACTCCTCAGTGCCCGACCGTTCAACGTCCCCTGGTTAGTTCTACCGAAGAGCAACACCTCGCATTTGTCTGCGTTAAATTTCCTTCAGCCATTTTCAGCTCATTTTCCCAGCTGGTGCGGATCCCGCTGTAAGTCATTACAGCCTCCCTCGCTGTCCACCTACACTCCAATCAGGTTGTCATCCGCAGATTTCCAGTAAACCACATTATTATTCAGATGGTTGAATAATCTTTGTGGTGGCGTGTTGGGGAGGAAGCATTAAGAAGAAGGACGCCTCACGTCTTAATAAGCTGATAAGGAAGGCGGGCTCTGTCGTGGGCAAAGTACTGGAGAGTTTAACATCGGTAGCTGAGCGAAGGGCGCTGAGTAGGCTACGGTCAATTATGGAAAACCCTGAACATCCTCTACATAGCACCATCCAGAGACAGAGAAGCAGTTTCAGCGACAGGTTACTGTCGATGCAATGCTCCTCAGACAGGATGAAGAGGTTAATACTCCCCAATGCCATTAGGCTTTACAATTCAACTGCCAGGACTTAAGAACTTTTTTTTAAAAGCTATTATTAATGCTTTTGAGTTAGTGATTTAGATGCATATCATATTATTACTGAGTTAAGTATTGTATGTAATGAGTTTTTTGCTACAACAAGTGTATGGGACATTGGAAAAATGTTGAATTTCCCAATGGGGATGAATAAAGTATCTATCTATCTATCTATCTAGACGAGAAACGAAAAACGTACCCAGCACTGCTCCCTGCGGCACTGTAGGAGTCACAGGCCTCCAGTCAGAAGGATGCAACTATCTCCCTCCACTCTCTGGCTTCCACGACAAATCCGATGTCTGATCCCATTTACTACCTCATTGTGAATGCCGAGAGACTGAACCTTCGTGACCAACCTCCCGTGCGGGAGCTTATCATCTGTTTACTGACACGGACAAAATCACGGGGCCAAACATCATTCACCAAAATGTTGCTTTAAACGGCAAACTCATAAAAAGATGCCATTCATTACTATAAATACAATCCGCGTCCTGTTTTGGAGCCAGAGGCCTACAATAACATGACGAGCGATCCAGTATTGCGGATAGGGCAATCCATAATACCTGGGACAGCACACCGGGACACCCAGTCGTGAGGAGGAAGTAGAGGTGAGAATAGATGTGGAATTCGGAAATAGGTATACGAATAATAATCGCTATAATAGCAATAATGATAGTAGTAGCAATACTTCAAGAATTCCTCCCAAATATTTGCCCCAAGACTGCCGAAGTGCCACCAATGTAGATCGGGTCAAATGTGTTATGTGACTCCGGGACCGCTTTGAGAAGTGAAATGAGATGATACTGAGAGTCAGACCGTTACACTCGATCACTTGTGAGGGGACGAGACGTTTCACGTCGCTCCTGTGTCAGTGGGGAATTCGTTCGTGACCAATGACCATCACTCCACTAGTTTCCAGGTTGTTAGAGAGAAGAGAGAGAACAGACATTTCAGTCAAAAACATCATAGGTGTGAACCCGACTTTTCGGTGGCATAAGGAAGGAGCAATGGGATCAACATGCACGAAACAGCGCCCCCTAACGGCCTTCACCGGCGATTTGGGAGATGTTAACCAGGCCAGTCTGAAAAAAATCAACAAGCAATTACCATCAACAGATCGCTTGCAGTACCCGAGGGAAACCACACACTGGACAACCATCTACCGTGCGGTCCCACTCCCTCACTTCGGGAAGTCTGATCACCTGGCTGTACTTCTGCTCCCTGAGGATAGGCCGAGACTGAAGACCGCAGCACCAGGAGTGAGGACCAAGAACGTTTGGACCTGGGAAGCGCAGGAGCGCCTAGAGGACGGCTTTGAATCGGCGGGCTGGACTGTATCCAGCGATTCATCTTCCAACCTGGCTGAGTATGGTGAAGTTCTTACGGACTTCATTAAAACCTGTGTGGATGAGTATGTTCCTACAAAGGAATTACTGTACAATCCCAAACCAAAGGCCGTGGATGAAACAGAGGGTCCGCCGTCTGCTGAAGTCTAGATCTGTGGCATTAAAATCTGGCCACCCGCGCCTGTACCAGAAATCCAGGTGTGATTTGCGGAGGGCCATTTCAAGGGGCAAGAGGCAATTTCGAACGAGGTTGGAGCGACGTCTATGTACGACAAATCTGGCAGGGTCTGCAAGACATTACTTCCTACAAAGCGAAACCCAATGGCTGAAATGGCAGCGTGGCTTCACTACCAGATGTACCCAACGCCTTCTCTGCGCGAATGTAACTACAGCTGTGAAGATCCCTGCTGGACGCGGTGACTCTGTGATCTCTGTCTCAAAGGCCGATGTTAGGCTGTCTTTAAAGGCAGTGAAACCTCGCAAGGCGATAGGTTCGATGGAATTCCTGGTAAGGCTGTGAAAGTCTGTGTCAACCAACTGGTGGGAGTATTCAAGGACATTTTCAACCTTCACTGCTACGGGCGGAATTTCCCACTGCTTAAAAAATCAACAATTGTACCAGTGCCGAAGAAGATTAATGTGAGCTGCCTTAATGACTATCGCCCGGTAGCACTCACATTGACAGCAATGAAATGCTTTGAGAGGTTGCTCATGACCAGGGAAAACTCCTGCCTCAGCAAGTATCTGGACCCACTGCAATATGGCCTATCGCCACAAACAAGTCAACGACAGATGCAATCTTAATGGCTCTTCATACGGCTTTAGACCACCTGGACAATACAAACACCTATGCAGGATGCTGTTTGGTGACAATAGCTCACATTCCGCAATCCTGATTAAGAAGTTACAGAACCTGGGCCTCTGTGCCTCCGTCTGCAATTGGATCCTCGACTTCCTAACTGGAAGACCACAATCTGTGCGGATTGGTGAAAATAGCTCCTCCACGCTAACGTCAACTTTGGTGCACCTCAGGGCTGTGTGCTTAGCCCACTGTTCTACTCTCTGTACACCCCATGACTGTGTGGTTTAGACATGGCTCATATACCATCTATAAATTTACTGATGATACAACCATGGTTGGTCGAATATGAGATGGAGGACGAGAGGGCGCACAGGAACGAGATATACCAACGAGTGGAGTGTGTCTCAGCAACAACATTGCACTCAACGTCAGTAAGACGAAAGAGCTTCAGGAACGGCAAGACAAGGGATCAGATACCGATCCTCACAGAGGGATCAGAAGTGGAGAGAGGAGCAGTTTCAAGTTCCTGGGTGTCTGTTTATCTGAGGACCTAACCTGGTCCCAACACATCGATGCAGCTATAAAGAAGGCAAGACAGCGTATATACTTCATTTTTAGTTTGAGGAGATTTGGTATGTGAACAAAAAAATACTTAAAAACTTCTATAGATGGGAGAGCATTCTAACAGGCTGTGTCACTGTCTGATAGAGAGGGTTGGGGTTGTGCTATTGCACAGGACCGAAAAAAGCTGTAGAGCGTCGTACATTT